>NW_005871070.1:5591527-5625979 GCF_000147115.1 Myotis lucifugus | reverse complement strand
TGTCCCTCAGCCTGGCCTGGCTGCACCCTCTCCAATCTGGGACCCCTCAGGGGATGTCCGACTGCCAGTTTAGGCCCCATCCCAGTAGGACATCCCTCTTGCAATCTGGGACCCCTGGCTCCTAACCACTCACCTGCCTGCCTGCCTGATCACCACTAACCACTCTGCCTGCTGGCCTGCTCGCCCCCAACTCCCCCCCCCCCCCGCTGGCCTTCTCGTCCCTAATTGCTCCCCCTTGCCGGCCTGATCGCCCCCAACTGTTCCCCACTGCTGCCTGCTCACCAACTGCCCCTCTACCAGCCTGATCACTCCCAACTGCCCTCCCCTCCTGGCCTGATCACCCCTAACTGCGTCTGCCTCAGCCCCGCCACCATGGCTTTGTCTGGAAGGATGTCTGGAAGGTCTCCCAGGAAGGTCTCCCAGTCAAATTAGCATATTACCCTTTTATTAGTATAGAGGCCTGGTGCACAAGTGGGGGCTGGTTGGTCTGCCCTCAAGGGGGTCCCGGATCAGGGTGGGGGTTCCCTTGGGGGGCAGGGCAGGCCTGGGTGAGGGGCCTGGGGCAGTTTGCAGGCCGATCACACCCCCATCGGGGTGGGGGTCCCTACTGGGGATGGTGCCAGTCTGGGTGAGGGGCTGGGGTGGTTTGCAGGCCGATCACACCCCCATCAGGGTGGGGGTCCCCTCTGGGGGGCATAGCCAGCCTGGGTGAGGGGCTGAGGGCTGTTTTCAGGCCGGCCACACACCCTTCGGGGTGGGGGTCCCTGCTGGGGGGTGTGGCCAGCCTGGGCAAGGGGCTGAGGGCCGTTTGGGGGTGGTTTGCAGGCCAGCCAAGCCCCCAGCTTTGTCTGGAAGGATGACCGGAAGGTCTCCAGAAGGTCTCCCAGTCTAATTAGCATATTACTCTTTTATTAGTATAGAAAATATGCTGTAGTATTTCTGGGGGGTGAGATGGGAGTAGGAAGCCAGTTTCTATTCCTTACCTAGCACATGGGACTGGTTCTGAATTCTTTTTTAAATGGTGTCGGGAAATACAACTATTGTCTGTTATGTTAGGAACTGCCTCTTTACCCTCAAGACAGTGACCCTAAACCACAAGGGGCCTCTGGGACCCTGAGGGTGACACCCCCTCCCCAATGAGTGATAGAGGAATGAAAAGTTGCCCTCCATGGAGGTACAGTGGTCTCTGTCCTTCTCTAGGAGACTTTAATAAAGTAACGGAATCAAGCAAAATTGGATTAGATGTGTACAGTTCAGCCTTCTTGCTTTGCCCCTTAACAATTTATCAAGGGGTTTCTACCCAGGCCCAGGGTCCTGTTTTATTAAATGATATTTGAGGTGTTCCACTCTCTGAGAAAATGTGGCTTATATCTTTGCCATACATTTATATAATCTTGTTTAGGAAATCTCTCTAGTTTAAACAATCCCAATTTTTTAAAAAAAATCTTATCTTTGGTAGAAGAAAGACTATTTTCTCCAAAGGGAACAGGAAACAAATATGGAGTCCAGACACATTTTGAGAAGCTAAGGCTACAATTGTGGTTCTGTTTTTTTATGTTATGTATTTGAAGTGTGGTAACAGAGATGGATGAGAAGTAATTGTTATGTTTGGAGGATACAGTCATGTCAGAATAGAATCCTGTAGCTAATGTATTTTAAGTGCAGGTTTTAAAAATAATTTTTTATTTGTTTCCTTAGAACATGTTTCTATATTTAAAAAAAAAACCCAAAATAAAAACAGGGTGATAAATTACCAGCAATCTCTCAGCTCCTCACTGGAGCCATCAAATTAAGGGTTAACCTCCCAGGATTCCCCTGAATTAATCAGGAGCTAAGCCAGAGGCTGGCTGGGCAGGGGGAGGGGATTGGCGGAGCTCGACCTCCCCCAAGAGGCTTGCAGCACCGCAGTGCAGCCACTGTGGCATGGCCACTGAGAGAAAGGAGACCATTACACAAATAAAGGAGCTCTGACAGGGCTCCCGGGCGGCCCCCTCAGGCGGCCCTGTGCACAGAAAACACGCCCTGATCCCACATCAGTCCAGGGTCCCGGCTTATTGCCCGAGCTTCCATTCCAAAGAATGGAGACAATGGCTTGTGCTCTATGGGGTAGGGATTCTTTCAGTCCAGAGTGAAATGTAAATGTATGTTCATCTTTCTTTGCTCATTTAGGAGGCAGTCTGGGCTGAACTCCTAGGTCATATTTATCTATTCGTTCAGCTCTCTAAAGAGGAAGCTGTAGGCGGATGGCTATATGGCCGGCCTCTAAAGCAGACTTCAAGGATGGCTCTATATTGGCATCCAAAGCACTTGCGATGGTGAAATGCAGATTCCCAGGTCTCTGCCTCGATTTAAATAACCTGAAATTGGGGGGAGGGGGCGGGACCTAATCCACCTTATCAATAAGCTCACCAGGTGATGCTTGTGCACGTTCAAATTTAAGAACCACTAACCCTAGAGTTGTTTTTGTTTAAAATAAATCCCTAATATCAGCCTTAAGTGTTTTAAGCTCTCCTATTAAAGAACAAAATATGTTTTCCCTCAGGTACCAGGCCCTTTTAGTTGTCTGTGTACTGGACAGCGCAAGTGGACTTCATCTACAAGAGGAGGAATGCCCACATTCATGCGTGGGCGTGGGTCTGTTTTCCGACAGGACCTTAGTCTCTCAGTGGCAGTAGAGATTAGTCCCTGGCTTTCTTCCTGCCTCTGCTGTCCACAGAATGCCCTTCCCTACAGCCTCAGGTCGTCTGTTTCCTGGAGTGCTCGCTGAGTCTTTCAGGAATCATGCCAAGCATTCAAACCAAATGGAAGGTCACAAATCCCTGGGAATTAACTATCTAAGTACAGTCCTTTTATCCGAAAGGACTGGCTTTGACCAGGGTTCCTTTTCCTTAACTTTGGCCAGGAAGCTTCCCAGCACCCAGCCGTCTCCACTAGCAGAGCTGGCCTCGCATTGAGCCCTCTGAGACCCTAAGACCCTTTCCTTTCTAGTTATTGCTGATCTTCTATCCATAAGTGCTGAATCCTGCTCCCATCAACCCAGCCCAATCCTGAAGATCCCTGACCTCAGGAAATGCTTAGGGGCCAACTCCTAGGAAGGCTGCCACCACCCACGTGGTCCTGAGCTGGTAACCACCTCAGGAGGAAGAGGTTTACACTGTCACACACTCCCTGCCAAGCCTCTTTTCCCCTGAATCTCACCTTTCCCCAGTCTCACCTCTGCTTTTAGAAGCCAACTTTTCCCTCTTCGTCATTTTTTAATCCCCTGCTGCTAAAGTCCCAATGTGAATTATGACAAAGTCCCCTAGAGTAGAGTTAGTTTCCAGAAATAAAATCTGAGATTCCGGAAAGGAGAGGGAGATGGTATTCTTCAGTTGTGAGCCCTCTTCTGCATCGTGCTTGCCTCTGTGGACAAGTACTTGGTCTCGGGTCTCTTTTTTTCCCAGGCCTTGTGCAAAGACCTAGGAGGCAGGAGGCAGACAGACAGGGACAGAGAGACCTGTTAGGGCAGATTCTCCAACCTATGACTCAATATGGTCTAAATCTCGGAAAACCCACTCCCTAAAAATTTGCATGAAGGAATTTGCATGAGGTTGATATTCTCAGGCTAGTTTAGATTAAGTTGTTACTCTATAGGCTAGATGTCGAAGCTCGGAAGACCTTGATAAGCCTTTATCTGTCAGCAGGTTATGGGCCACCTCAAAGCCCCCATCGCTTAGAAATAATTAGCTGGCTCTCCCTCCTGAGCGAGCGATGTGATGATCTGTATGCTAAAGCAGACTTCTACTGGGGAATAAAAGAAAAAAGAGAAGAGTGCCAGAAGGAAGCTAAGGTTTTTAAGGTAAATTTAGATTCCCTTAAAGGACAAGTGAAAAATCTCTGAAGATGCTCTAAACGCAGGGAATCCATCGTCCTTTCGTGCCTGCAGCATTTTTGTGCCCCTATTTGCTTAGCCCTATTCTCTCCTTTACATTATATGTGGAAAATAATGCACATAATACTTAGCACTTCTTTTTGATAAAGAAAACGTTTCATATTACTGAGATTTTTTTTCCCCTAAAAGATGGAGGATAGCTTCCAGATGCTTTTTTTTTTTACATGGACTTCCCTTCTTTAAGTATCGACAGAGGGGAGGCTTTAGCAAGATCTTTGTGATGGGCTTGCTCATGAGAAGATATTTGTGGAGCACATCTAAGTGTTTGTCACTAACAGACAACTGGAAGGAGCATGTGGCAGGAAGAGAAATATACATTTGTCCAAGAAACGTGGCTTGTTAACACTCCCACACTCTGAGGACAGGGACTTACAGCCTCGTGCACATCAACTTGTAACAGAGAAGAAAAATAAAAGTCCAATGATGATTTCTTCAATGTGAGACTGATGAATAATGTTAATTTGGAGGTTTTTATTTTAAAAAAAAAAGGTGGAATTTCAGCTCAGAAATCCTGTGCATTCTGCCTCACTGGGGCTGGCATCTGGGCAGTGCTGCGTGAGGAGTTTAGAAAAATATGGGCTTTAGCATTTTTGTACAGCTCTTTATGATAAAGCAAGAACAATGAAAGGAAGCTCAGTGAGGATTGAGTTCTGATACAGAATTGAGCTCAGGGGCGAAGAATCCCTCAGTTCAGAAATCGATTTTGAAGAATGTGTGTAGATTAGATTTAAGACCAGACTAAGGGGAACCTTTAGAACACAGAGGCAGGTTTCACCTGGTATCGGCCAAAACAAAAGCATGGCTCCAACTCAGCGACGACCCATAAAAACCCCATTGCTTAATTCTTGAAGTGTACTTTGCATTTATTAACTTGCAGCTGTACTCAGACTCCCAACCCACCATGGAGTGAGGGCCATCCTATGGAGCATTCGGTCACAGGATTCTCTAGAACTTACTGAAACCCTCGGTCTGATTGTCTGCTCCTTTGCCTCCACTTTGTATCTGAGGAAACACCGCCCCAGCCAAAGGCCTTGCCAAGGCTACTGGAACCAGGACTGAAAGCAAATGTTTCCCAATTCAGTGTTATTTCCACTCCACAATCCTCCTTTCGTTTTAAAGCTGCTATGTTATTTGTATAGTTTTAATGGCTCTTCACATAAGAGGATATGTGTATTTGGGCTTATACATTTACATTCAAAATCATTTTCCATTCACTCACTGGACTTGATAAGGAAGCCATCCCATTCTTTGGGATGTTACCACTGGGATGGGCAACAAGCGTGGCATTTATATCAGAATGGAATTGTGGGTGGAGAAAAGGGAACTTCAGAGCTTTGAGAAATGTTTGTATTTCTTACAAAAGTAATTCTAGAGCAAGAGAACCTTAACTTAGAGGAAAACGTAAGTTGCCTTGGGCTTCGGGTACTTACAGTAGAGAGAAATGCCTTAAGAATTCTCTCATCTGTTTTCTTCATTAGTAATTCCACTGAATTCCCTGGTTTTAACTATCACCTCCAGAAAAAAAAAAGAATCCAAAATTGTACTTTCAACTATCATTTCTTAAGTATGCAGCTCCTTTTTCCAACTATCCCCTGGACATGTTGTCTAGGACCCCCCACCCCACCCCAGGCTCAAATACACAAGGTCCACAGGGAAATCTTTGTCTCCACACTGCTCATACCCACACACTGGTAGTTCCTGTATTACCAATTACCATTCCGTCTATCATCATCATCATCGTCATCATCCTTATCCTAGGAGACAGTAATCATGGTGCCAGCTCTTCTCACCAGCTCCCATTGCCAATCTCTACTGCTTTACCTGTACCTGCCATTTGGGCCCACACCTGTCTCGTTACCTGTTGACACCCACTGCTCCTGTGCCAATAGGCTCCCTTTTATATTCTTTTCTCTAGCTCTTCTCTCAATCTGAAAACCCCTTTCACCATTCTATGACCATATCTTATGTCAACAATGTACTCAAATGCCAGTTTCACATATCCTTCCTGATCCATTCAGGCAGAAGTATTACTGGCTACCCTGAATTTCCAAAGACCTTATCCTTTACCTTTCTTATGGAGCATTACTTGTTACTTAATAAAAGTAGTACTTGTTGAGCATATATTGTGTATCAGGCATATATATACATAAGAACTTTATATACATTTTCATTGAATCCTCTCAGCAGCCCTATAAGACCTAAAGGGCCTCTACCCCAGAGGTCCCTGTTTAATTGGCTTTGGGTACAGTTGAACATGGGGACTTTTAAGACTCCCTGGTGATTCCACTGTGTGGCAGATTGAGAACCACGGGTGTAACTCCAAACCCATTAGCCACCTATTCTCCAGTAGGACGTATCACATTTGGAGCTTTAAAACAAATGCTGGACTCCAGCCCAGTCCCAACAAACTTGAATCCCTGGGGGATAGAGCCCGGAATCCACATGTTAGCAAAGCTTCACAGGTGATTCTGCCACATAACCAGGAGGAGAACTACTCTCTCGCTCAGTCACTGTGTCATCTCCCAATGTTGCTAGACTACAGGTGATTACATACGTCTACTCCACTTTGTAGTCCATACACTCTTTGAGGAAAGGTTTACATTTGATTCATCTTGGTCTATTCCCTGGCACATAGCAAGAGCCTTTGTACATAATATGTTTTAGAAACTTAAAAATAAAATAAAATAAATGCCCTTTGCTGATCTTATTATGAAAACAATGAGCACCTTAATGGAATACTTATCCTCTTCATGGGACTAGGTTTTAATCTCTACTACACCAGCCTGGGAATGAAGCAAGTCATTGCAGTGCTCTGAGCATGGCAGCTGCGTGGCTGTGCGGAGTCAGAGCCAGGGCTGGAACCCAGACGCCTTCCTCTGCATCTCCTGCCTTAAACGCAACTGCCAAGTGAAACAACAGTCTACGTGTTTGGATAGATGCTGTCACACATGTTTCTACAATTTGAACATAACCTGTCACATGGGGCGGGAGGGGAACTGTTGGCATCATGAAATAGATTTGGAAAAACATATCAATTTAAGACCAAAAAGCTAATTATGTGACCTAACATACTCAGTCCCATCCTCCCTTACCCCAAGATGCACATATGAACAAACCCACCCTCTGATGGTTCTTTGACATTTCTTGACAACTATTTAATTACTACATTAGTAAGTTTCTTAGTTTTCTTTTTCCTCTTCTTAATTTGTGCTATTTCTCAGACTTTCCAAATAACCTGAGCTTCTGGTTATAAGTGAAGTCTATTTAAAGGTTTATATACAGATTACTGAAGGCAGTAAATTGTCATGTTCCATTCAATATGAATATGCACATCAAATGTATATGGGGATAAAAGGGAAATGACACACAAGACCTAGAAACCGGATTTAGGCTCTTTTTTGCCATTTCCAAGTCATGTAATTCTACACGGGAATGAACTTTCCAGAATCTCTTTCCTCACCTAAAAAAATGGAAGGGAAAAGGACCTAAAATAGACCCTCCAAAATTTTCTTCCAAATATTATTATTTTAGAGGGTCATAAATTTTCATAATTCATTACCAGGCTTTTGGTCAAGATTAAATTAATAATTGCTTCTTATCCTTATTATCTAGTTGATTTTTTAAAGGCGAAGAGAATCATAGTGAAATTTGCAGACTTCCTTACAATTTAGAGAGTGTTCCCCTCCATTATCTCCTTTGGTTTTTATAACATAACTGCAGACTAGTTATTATGCCCATTTCACAGAAAATGAAATTCAGATGCAGAGAATTGACCCGCCCAGGGTAATGAAATGAGAAAATGGCAAATCTAGACGCGACTGGACCCAACTGTGATCCCCAGCGACACCTGACGGCCACCGGCAAAGCTGGAGATGGAGGCCCGGGAGATCTGACATGCAGACAGCTCAGCCCAGTAGCCTGTCTGTCTCCCAAAATGTTTTCCAGCCCAGACACCTATAAATCACTTTCAAATAGAATACCAAGCAGGGATTTATTTAGCATATCATTTCTGGGTGTGTGTTTTCCTGCGCATTTATAGATCTGTGTTTTTCCAAGCTGAGTGTTCCTGATAGTGCAAGACAGATAATGATAAATGAGCATCTATGTGAGCCTGGCTGGGAGGAGGACCAGGAACTGTTGACACCCCTCCTGTGAAGTTAATCCCATTTCTTTTAGCTGTTTCTTTATTAGTTAATGAGGTCTGGCCAAAAAAAAATGTGTCTGTGATGGTGTGTTAGCATCCTTGCCTCTAGGTACATTTTCAAGTATTCATAAAGTAGCTCGTCCGACCAAAGCTTAAAGCAAAGGTGCATTAAGTATGAATTTAGTTAACTTCAAATGCGGGTGGTCGAAAAACTGCTCCTGAAATAACCTAAATAATCCTCCTCATTGGCGTTTCCAGATGGGCGGCTCTGGGTGCAACGTGAAGGGGGACAGGGAAGAGGGAGGGTGCAGAACAGCCTGGACTCGCAGGGCAGCCGGAAGCTTTGATCCTGCCCCTGGCTGACAGCTGTGTGGCTGACTTTGGGAAACTGAATAACTTAAGGGAAACAAAAACAAAATGAGAAAGGAATTACCAGTCAAACCCCTGGAAAGGAGAGCAGACACTAGATCTTAGTGCTCCTGGGAGGCCAGAGACCGCTTCCCACCTCGGTTCCTTATGGCCAAGAGGGAAAAGGAAAAATCTCAAAAGGGATGCACTTGGAAAGGCAAGCCAACTGTGAAGCTTGGTTAGCCGCTGCCCTGAGCCCCGGGTCCAGTGCATCGCAGCGATGACCTCTACGACCTGGCTCTAGAAGGCCGCACTGCACACTGCGGCAGAGTCCTAGGGACACAGCTAGCGCGCGCACACGCACACACACACACACACACACACAGTCTTCACCCCCTCCACACACACACCCAACTTCCATCATTCCAAAGCACAGCCACATAAATCCTTCCCACTTTCCATCCTTTCATGATTTTGTTTCCCCAAAACATAATTAATGAAGTTAACATTGTGGCTCTTCTACATACAGTTTATAAGCAAAGGAATTTTTTCAAGAGATGCCTTCTGTTTGGTTCTAGTGGCCTGGGCTACCTGGTGTGTATTTGGGCTAACAAACTGCAAATCATAGCCCAACATTCTCCTTCCTGTTTCTGCATCAGTGACCAAAAGGAGCCCCCTAATTGGTGGGAGTCTTCCTAACCCTTCGTCAGGAGGAGATCGAGAAACAAGGAAGGAAAGAAGGACCAAATCTTCCGACCTCCAACCTTATGGGCACGGCAGCAAATCGCAGTGTTACTGGTTATTCAGTGTTACCTCTGAATATCTGTGCACAAAGGGGTGCATTCATGTCATCCCCACTGTCTTTCATTCATGGAGTCTTTGGCCTTTTGCGATATCAACCCCAAATGAAGGAAAGCTGAGCCACACTTCTGAAAGGAGTTGGCCACGTAATCCCACTCGGTGTGGATTTGGAGAGAAACAGACACCATCCATTAACAAGGGCTGGTCATGCAAATGTCTCCTTCACAGCTCAGTGTTCAACTTTCTGGTCATTTTAGCTGGTTTACGAACTTCCTCTAAATGTAAAAAAAAAAGTGCCTGAAAAATAGCAACAGCATAGCATAATAATAATGCTGCGTTGGGACATGCTCAGAGTATAATATTTCTCTATTGTCGCCTGCCTTGAGGACACAGAAGGCACTTCGACAGCCATTATGATTACAAAAGGTACAAGCTAATATTGGCTGTGCCAGATGTAATTTTGCATTTCTCTCAAAAGAAACACTGTTACGTCCCAGCTGTAAACATGACTGTGTGCTGTGCTCGCTGTTCTGTTACAGGTGATCCACATAACAGGTCGGCTACGGCTGCGGGTGTCGCTGTCCCACGGGAGGACCATCCCCAGCCAGATCATGGGTCTTGTGGTCGTGGCGCATGCCTTGCCTCCCCCTACAATCAATGAAGTCAGAATCGACTGCCATATGTTCGTCACTCGAGTAAATATGGACCTCAATATCATTTACTGTGAAAATAGGTACTTGGTTTTTGTTTCCGTTTGCCCTGCTGTATGTTGCACATGGGTGAGGGTTGGTGTTTTCAGCAGGCTGCAGGATTTTACTCTCCCAATGAGGCTCATTATAAATCCTGATCTTATTTCTAATGGATGCTTGGACTGACACCAAACATGATTTTTATTTTAAATTTCCATTGCTGCCCTGATTTGCATTAGGGATAACAATGGAATGAATTGGGATACCCAGACATCCATGTGCTATAAGTAAAGCCCATTTTGCCCAAAAAATCCAAGGAGAGAGCAAGACTGAGACATTATTGGGAAAATGATGCAGGAAAGGGTGCTCAGGGGTGATGCCTCAGCCAGACCCTCTTCCTGACTCCTGCAGGGCCCAGCCTCGTGATGGTCAGTGTTCACACAGGCAGGCATTAAGCGCGGTGCCTTAATCAGCTCAGGCTGCTATAACAAATCACCATAGCCCGGCAGCCTGAACAACAGACGGGTATTTCTCACAGATCTGGAGGCTGGGAAGGCCAAGGTCCAGGTGCAGGCTGCTTAGATTCCTGGTGAGAGCCCTCTTCCTGCTGCCTTCTGCTGTCCTCACGCAGGGAGACAGAGCTGTAGGCTCTTCTCTGTATAAGGACTCAAATTCCATCGCAGGGGCTCTATCCCCATGAACTCATCTAAACTCATCTAAACCAAAGGTCCTACCTCCTAATACCATCACATTGAGGGGAAGGGCTGTAATATATGAATTTGGGGGGGAGACACAAACGTTTAGTCCACACAGCACATATACAGAACCAATGAGAATCAGAGCCCTCTAGAGGAAAAAAGGACCAAGATATTGAACCTGATATCGGTCATCAGACTGGTCTGGGCTTTCTACACATGTATTAAATAAAATTTGTAATTCTCACTTTCATAAATTAAAAAATAAGATGACTCATTGTGTGAATAACTTGCCAGTCCTTCCTCAGGATTGAGCTTTTATAAAAGGATTTCTTGGCCTTTGGTTAAAAGTTCGCTTTTTCCATTAAGCACAAAGCGAGGGACAAGGAAATGGGACAATGCCCCTTCAGACCTTTCACCTAGAAGTCACCAGCCCTCAGACTAATGTAAAGAGGAGAGGTTGATGGGATGTGGGGAGCAGGGAACGGAGCAGTGCAGGGGCTGCTGAGGGGGCTGTGGTGATGCTGTCCCTCCCCGGTGCTATGGGAAGAATTACAGTCAGTTTTGAGAAGATGCTTTTGTGGCTCAGTGTTGTCAGCTATGGATACAGTATATGCTCACTGAGCCCTGTGAGTGCCTAGGAGGAAAAATGAAAAAGCAGAACGGCCAAGTGGCTTGGTAATTGACCTCCTCATGGCTGAGCCAAGAGGCAGGCAGACAGCATTGCATTCAGTCCGTTGGGAAGTGAAAGGTGTTGTGGCTGAGTTAGAAATGCCTACCATTTCCTGTCAGGATTTGATTCAGAGAAAAGAATTCACCAATGGGAGACATACCCGCCTGCCTCTTAATGTTCGGTGGGGTAGAAAATATCACGAAACTGGCGCTATTATTTAATAAGTAACTCTAAATCTATGTTTTAAGCTTTTGGTGGCATTTAGTAAAAATTGTATCATCATGACTGTATAGTTGGCTATATCTAAGGTATTCTGGAATGGCCACAGGAAATCAGAAAGGACATTTAGCCAAATGATTGCCTAGAGTTGGCAAGTAATAATAAAGATGACTAACATTGATTGAACACTTACTACACACTTGGCAATGTGCAGAGCTCATTATAAGAGTGGGGCAAAAGTAGGTTTATAGTTGTGAGTACATGAAACACAGTTTATTCTTGTATTATTCTTTAATAATTACTGTATTATTTTCCATCTGAACAACTGTAAGCCTACTTTTGCCCCACTCTGTATGCACCATCTAACTCAAGTTTCTGGATAGTTCTGTGAGGCAGGTCTTGCCATTGTCTCAATCCCCTTAGGTGATTTCAGGTGAAAGAGAAAGGTTAAGTGAGTTACCTGAGGCCAAGATTTAAACCCAAATCTGACGGATTCAGAAACCTCTCACTTAGCAACATCCTGTGGGGCCTCCCTGCATTCCCTGTCTCTTATTTTTCCTCAGAAGTCAGGCCAGATGGTAAGGAACTGGTCATAATAACTGCCTAGGTGGACCTTTCACACATGTGCACCCACGAAAAACAGCCACAGCCCATAGAGCTATTTATCCTGGTTTAAAATGTAGAATACTGGAGACCCAGGAGGCAGAAAGTCAAAGGATGAGCTATGGTATTGCTTCTTTGAAAACATAGGTCAGCTCCCTTGATTTAGGTTACCAACACCAATCCCTAAAAAAAGGGGGGGTGAGGGTGGGGGGTGGGGAGTCTTGGCTTATTTCCCTAACATTTACCCAGTGATTGTCCTATCCCAAAACTAGCACTTAATTTTCATGAGATCACAGACTAATTCTTTTGACATGCTCCACAGAACCAAGTGCCTTATGGTGCCACTCTAGTAATTGAGATTACATTCTGTAACCACTTTAAGCTATTTTTTCTTCCCATTTAAATAAAGTTTTCTACAACCCCTTATTAGCCAATACAATACAGCATTATTTCCTAACTGAAGATGATAGTAATTATTAAAAAGACCTATGTGGAGGTAATTGTATATTTGACCTACGGGAGAAGCGTACAGACAGCTGCCTTCTGCTATTGCATCTTGTATTCTGATGCAAATGTGTGTCCGGTGCAATGCTGTGTTCATTTCATTCATTCAACCCCTCACCAGCCTCTTAGCTATTTTACAGATGAGGGAACTGAGGCTCAGAGTACAAGATGCCAGGGGGACCTGGTTCTCATAGAGGTCATCAGACTGTCCTGGGCTTCCACTACATATAGGAAGAGGTCGCTGAACACCGAGCTGGTCACATTCACCTCAGTAACAGGCTCGGGTACCAAGAAGTGGTTCTATTGTTTGGAAGGATTTCATTCAAATAAAAAATAAGCTAAAGAAATGTCTTCCCTAAAGAATGAAGTGGATTTTTTCCTGGGTTTGTTGTTTAATCAGGGAATTGCTAACTAGAAACTAAAGCCAATCCCTGACTCTACAGACCATCCCCCCCGCCCCTCAGCCCCCCGTTGTTCCCCAGGGTTCCCCGGGACAGCCTCCGGCAAAGCTGACATCTAATGCTTTCAGAGGAGCTGGCAAACTTCAGAAACACCAATGAGGGCCTTTTAATGACATCCTTGTTCCCTCATTTGCAGAAAGGGGGTGTAAAGAGTGCGGGGGAAGCAGCTAATGGTTTCAGGAAAACACCGACTAATCTGTTTTGTACCAGAAAACAGAGGAATCCTGAGGAAATACTCCTTTTTATCACCCCATTTAGTCTTATCTTGCCAAGAATTCTAGGTTTGCCAAATATGATTTATATTGCTAGACATTGAGACATTCACTCACTGTGTAGTATGTTTTAATTATACTCCATATTATCCTGTTTTTGTTTTATTTCTTATTTCCCTGCCTTGGGAGTCAGAGTTAACTCCCCAGCAGTGATCTCATGAGTTTCTTAAACATGTCATTTCTAAAGACTCACTTCGTATTTGAATACATTATAAGTCACAGACCAGAAAACACGCAGGGACATTAAAGAGAATAAATTAAACAAAAGACGTATTTTATTTTGGACTGACCAGAATGAGTCTGCGCTTGGGAAGGGAGGAGGATAAGCATTTTGACGTGTTTGTGTAAACCAGGCAGATTCTCCCAACATGTTTTCCGATTCTGTGCTCTTTTCCTGCGCTCCTGCCCGAGGACACGGGCGTCTGGGCATCAATGGCACGGGCTCACACACACGTAATGCCGAGCACAAGGCTGGCAGAGCCGCTGAAATGGTTTCAAGTTTCTGTGTGGACTCCACCACAAAGTACCAGTTAAAAGGGCCAGGAGCGAAAGCCGGGTTCCCAGATGACTAAGACTAAAAAAGATAATACCCTCAGGCATCTGTATGTCTCGGAATTAAAATTCTAGCCCTTGAAATGCCAATTTGCACTTTGTGCCAAGAAGCAGTTGAAGCCCTTTTGCATGGAAATACCCACTAGAAGACCAATCTGTTTAAATGAAAGGTGTCTCTAATCATTTGGTATAAACATAACATGTTTTTATTTTATTATGTAACCTTGAATTATCTTGGCTTCTAATGAGAATCTTTCATTGTTCCTGATTCTCAATAATTTCATGGAATTATGTTGTCTAAATGTGCATTCTGATGCAAAAAAGAAAAAAAGAAAGAAAGAACCTATCTAATTATTTAAACACAATTGCTTGATCTAGCACATTTTCTAGTTTAGAAAATGTTATTCATTAAAGAAATAACCTTATGTACAAAGAGTTTTCCCTCAAAGTGCCAAATCCTCCCAGGTACCCTGGGATAATGAAAATCGCCAGTAGGTTTGTTTCTAAGACATCTGACAGTTTCTGTATTTCCTCCCCTTCTGAATTCCAGTCTGTTGTTCTTCTTGTAGGATCAGTGATTACATGGATCTGACCCCTGTAGATATTGTGGGGAAGAGATGCTACCACTTCATCCACGCGGAGGACGTGGAGGGCATCCGGCACAGTCACTTGGACTGTAAGTACCTCTCGTGCGTGTGTGGGCACAAGCTGGCGAGTTTTGCCTCTCTGATGCCTGTTTGGTTTCAGTGCCGATTTCTTCCTTCATGTCGCCTGTGCACTTCTGAGAGGACTGTCAGCATGCGGTGAGAAAAAGTGAGACATAAATCACTTCAACTTGTGTTGGAATTAGATTGAAAGTCGGACCTCGGGCCCAGAGAAATTGCTGGGTCTTTAGGCACTCACCTGGGATTTCATGGTCTCTTGTGCTTTCTCCCCCATGACGCGATGACAGAACCTTTGTCTTGAGTGCTTTCTTGACCCTTTCATTATCTAGGGAGCAACTTCCACTCTGAAATGTGTGGTCCCAGTTTCAAAATACTATACAAGGGAGAAGACAAGGTCAAACAGGCCAGAGCCTATAACATGCCTACTGGACTAGCCACAAAGCCAGGGTGAGGGGAAGCCCAGGCAGCAGGGGCGGAGCACACGGCGTGGACAGGGCAGCGCTCAAAGGCAGTGTCTTCTTGGTGTGTTTCTGGAAAGAGGGTTATTCAGAGGAGCAGGAGTCTCCATCTCTAGACTCCTGGGAAAAAAGAAACTAATTTCAGCTCTTTGAGTCCAGTTCCCAGCTCCTGACCTGCAGGCTGACCTCCAAGGCACCCTTTGTGGCACTTAAGCAAAGCAGGACCAGCAGTTTCCTGGCTGGGTCCATGTAGTAACCTGAAGCCAGCGTCCTCCTGAAGTCTTCCCTCCTCAGACTCAGCGGGGCTGTCTACTGTGTGTGGGTGGGGTCTGCCAATCCCACAGTCGAGAGCACTGACCTGGGAGACCTCTTAGGAAGGGACTGTCTCCTTCCAACCAGAGGCCCCTTTAATGGCCATTCCGTGGACTCTTCCTAGAAGAGGAGGGCCTGCCAGCTTTCTTCCTAGAAGCTTCTGCACCCAGTCCCGAACGCTGGTTTAAAACACCTGCAAGGTACCACAGATGAGCTTGAAACGGAAGCTTCTTTTGTAGTAAAAACAGCCAGGTGGCCTTTGCACTTTCTTCCTCCCCGCTTTCTCGCCATGGTGAGGACAGCAGTTGTTCGCTCCTTTCAAACTCAGATCTTCAAAAGGATGATAGAGAGACAGTAAGCTAGCCAAAGTCTCAGAGTGGGTGCATCTTGTTCTGTGGTTTTAGCCCTGAATTCGCAACAAAGACCCGGGACCAAGTTCAGTGTCAGGTTTTGTCGGTAGCATGTCTCTGGGAAAAGCCGGCCCGCCAGGCTGCTCTCCAGCAGAGTCTGCTCCCAGCACGGAGTGCGCGCCTAGGCCCGCACACCAGGGACTTAGGGGACACACGGCTGCTGTGGATGAAGGCGGGCGTGTGTATTGCAGAAGCAGAGGCTTTTCGGTTTATTGGAGGGCGGGGCAGGAATGATGCTGTTTCCTTTTAGGAAACATCCAGGTTCTTTTGTAGCTGGGAATTTAGAGAAAAAATCAGAATCTTTAGAGGAAGCTGAAGAGATATTTTGGGACCAATACATGCCAGAGAGCCAGACTTTAAAAATGAGTATTGTTTGTAGCACACTGTCGTAGGGGGAGAGTGGTGCTTTTTCGTTTGGGAATCTTAATTGAGGTCTAAATTCAGAAACCTGACGCTGACAAAAAAGAACTTTGTCATCCTCGGTTATTATTTGGAAAACATCATGCTTTCTCTCTGGGGTTTGATTTACAGCTGGAAGAAACACAATTCCTCGAGTACAGTGGCCTAGGGCACTTCATTCCTTCCCATAAAGCAAAGGTCTCCGACAAAATATGTTTGATGCCATTCTTCCCGATCTACTTTTATCTCATTTTCAGTAACCGGAATAATTTGAGAGTGCTGAAAATAAACAACTCTGCCACTCACTATTGTGGTAGTCTCCTAATTTTTCTGGTATCTTGCCAGCTAATAAACAGAGAAGGTATGCTTTCAAATTCTGTGATTTTTTTTTTCATTACTTGATATTGACATACTGGCTATTGCTTTATGATTTAGCCTACTAACAATGATTGAGTTCACTCTTTCAACTCATACACATGACTTCTAATTTAAAATTCTTTTAATAACCTTAAACACATGAAAAACAAATAGAATGAGCTGATAATTCTGCACAGTAAAATGCACTGCACATATTTAGCTACCATGCTGTGGAATAACTCCACAATGTCAAGTAGCACACAATTAGTAAAACTGTAGGGGGAGAGAAAGGAGTGTTTTGATCCTGAAGAATTTTGATCCTAATCAGATTGAAATTTCATCGTTCTTATAGTGCTTAATATCTTCAATCACACACACACACACACACACACACACACACACACATACACACACCCCAAACCGATGCCAATGTCAGGTTTTGCATTCTGTGACCGAAAAAAAAATGCTAAAATATACAAATGCATCTCGCCCTGTACAATAAACATTAGCATCATTATAAAGTAAGATTGAGTCTAAAATTGTGTGATGGAATGTCCCATGTTTACCTAATTCTCTAACTAAAGCCAGCCCAGTAACAAAAGGACAGGGCATGTAATAAGTCTTGGTCGTGTAAACATTGTGAAAAAAAGGCAAAGAGCCAGCACAGCGCCTCCCTTGTCCACAGCCCCAGGCTGTTACCGAAGATGCCTCAACTGTGCCTTCTTGGCGGGTGTAGGTCATGGTGACATCAAATCAGCTCAAGAATAAGATAGAATTCTAAAACAAAGGCATGGTTAAAAAATAAACCACATTAACTATTTAGCTTTTCTTCCTAGAGCTATTGGCACAATTCCTGGTGCTGTCCATGAAAGACAGTTTTTAGCTGTCTGATGATATTTCTGATACTTTGATATCTGCCTTGTGCTCCAGTTTATGGATAAAATTTTGGAAAAAGACTCAGTAGACTGGTAACTCAGAACGCTATCTGTATCACATATATCTTTTTCCTAGCATAGGCATCTGCAAATTCTTAGGTGAACTTGTCTCTAGAATGAGAAAAGTAAAAGGAAATCTCAGCTGCACCAGCATTTGACAACTTTGATAAATTGAACCAAGAACTTTGGACCATGGACTCTCCCATTAGGTTAGCAGGAGACACCTGATAGTTCACTGCGTCTCAACATAAAGAATCACTAAAAATCACATTATCTATACCAACACGGTGAGTTAGTGAAATTATCCTGGTATTCTAAAACCAGAGGAGTTTTAGGTCCTCTTTTTTCACACTGTGAGCAAAATCCTCTTATGATTTTTTTCTTTTTTTCACCTCACGGAAGTCATTGTCCCATCTCATCGATTCTTTAGGCCAAATTGACCAAATCAACATGCCAAGGTTTGAATATTAAACCATTCATATCAGCAATTATTTGAGCATCTTTGCCTCTCACCCTCCAGTTCTCCATTGCTCAGGAGGTATCGACCGCGAGATGACTAGTCCTGTCTAGTCTTGTCACCTGGAGTCGCACTTTCCAGTTACCCAGAGCATCAATGTCACTCTTCGATGTGAACGGAACAGCACAGCCATCTACTACTCCACCTCTACCAGTTGCCTGGGAAATAGAAAAGCAAATCCCAAATGCTAAACCAGACAAGAAACTCTCCATGTACCTTTTCATCCAGCCTTTTGTCCACAGAAGATGTTGAATTTGTCTTGCCATAGCCCTAGGGTTCTTCCCTGGTCAAACCAACAACAACTCTCTAAAACCTGGAAAGAGCGGCCTGAAGGAAAACTTCCTCCAAGGCCCAGGGCTCTGGAGCTGTGGGACTTGAGAGAAAAGAAGCCAGAGAGTATGGGGCAGAGGCAGCTCTTCCTCCCTGGGCCCTGAGGGATGAGGAAACTGGAAGGGTTACTTCCGAATGGGAGAAGGACTTCCAGCTTGTCTATGTGACCGTGTAGAGTTAAGAAGCATGGTCTGCCCAATATATTTGGAGGTGTTAAAAAAATACAGTAGCCTAAGTATTTCTTTCTTAATTACTAAATTCTAAACTTCCTAACAAAACTAATGCACAGCTACCTGGCATAATGCTTTCCATGCTGTTTTGCATCAATAACCCCTACACTTTCCTCCTGAAGGCAGCTCATCACCAATGCAAGCCGACTGCTTAATGCAGGACTAATTAGTATATCCCCTTCCAGTCTGCAGGCCCTCCATTGTAATTCCTTCCCAGCTCATTTTTTTCCACAACGCAGCATCAATCAAAGTAAGTGCCCTGCCTGCCTAGGAAACACAAGATGTCCTCCATGCATTTGTCATCTGCCACACAAACAAAGGGGGGATTTAATTGTTGACTTGGGTCTGCTGCCATTGCACTCAGCAGCGGAAGCTGGGCGTGAAGGGAGAAGGGAAGAGATCAAGTTTGATGTGTGGGCTAAATCCAGAGAGCACAGGGGACCCTCTTCTATTTTCTAATCTTAGCAGTTTTCAGGTCTGACTCTTCAGGGATTTAGATGCAACCTAATCATTGGCTGGACTTTTTTCCCCAAAGCAAATGATTTTTCTGCTTCTCCCATATGAATATGAGCATTCCCATGAAAGGGAATGCGTGTAACAGCCACCATGTCCAACTTTTTTCAAAACCCAAGTTAGCCCATATCGTGTGCCTGTCCACAATAGAGACTGTCACACAGAGACAAAATAAAGCCAGGTTTTTAGGCAGGAGTGAATTAGTATTATTATTTTATGTATTTTCAGGGGGTGGGGTCAGGAAGGAGTGGAAAATGCTGATTGGGGCTTTTCAAGTTCAAGGACAGGCAAACTCAGAGGACAGAGACTAGCATGGGTCTAACCACCCACAGGCCAACTGTTCCTGCTGCAGTGCATTACAGAAATGCAGACATTCAGGCCTCTCCCAGGCTCCTGAATCGGAACCTGCAGTTAACAAGATCCCAGCTGACTCAATTTACGTTAAAGCTTAAGAAGTACTGACTATACTAGTATTTAGAAGGCATTACTTTACATGGAGGAAAAGTAAATACGAATCGACTAGGGATTTAAGGACTTTATTTTAAATTTATTAATAGTAATAAAATATGAGTAGTGAATTGGCTCTCAGGGTCTCTCAATCAGTGTTCCAATGAAATGAGTATGTGATTCCTAGCTTGCTAAAGCGATTAACTTCTTTAAAAAGTTGTGAAATTTTAAATGTCAGTGGGGAAAGTTGAGTATAAAAAGTAGTAATAGTCAACTTATCATCAAGAGACCTTCAGTTTTTTCTCCGGGTTAATATTTTCCTATGTACTTGATTGCATGTATGAATATTCCTGTTCCATTTTCCTGCTCAAGTTCATCTAACACAGTGATTCTCAACCTTGGCTGCACATTAGAATCACCTGAGAATCTTTTTAAAATCCTGATTTCTGGGCCTCATCCTCCGGAAATTCTGTTTCTTTGTTATGGGGTGAGGCCACAACATTAGTAACAAAGAGACAGAACTTCTGGAGGATGAGGCCCAGAAATCAGGATTTTAAAAAAAATTCTCAGGTGATTCTAATGTGCAGCCAAGGTTGAGAGCCACTGATCTAACACTTGTGAGTACTTCCTATGTGCAAAACTTGGTGGTGTTCCTATAAGGTTCCAAAAATAACCAATATATGGTCTCTACCTTCAAGGAGTTTGCATACTGATGGAAAAGACAGCATGAAACAGCCCATTTTGAAAAGGGGCATAAAATGAGGACTAGTAAGATATATAAACAAAACAAAGAAGCCCCAGAGGGAGGGGCAACTAAGGGAGGATGGAGAAGTCCCACAGGAAGCGTTTTTTCCCTGGACCTTGAAAGAAGATGGCAAGAAGCCATGCTGGAGGAGATATTGGGGGTTGGGATGGGGTGGGGGGCGGATAAGCGCATACCAGGCTTAGAAGGACACGAAGTACAATCACACACAACCTTTTCTCCCTAACCTCAGTTAGCCACAACTTCGATTTGACTGATATATCCTAATACAATTCTAATGTGGATTCCTGGTGTTTTTTCTTAGTACTATTTTAATTAGTAGTTGCTTTTATTATTTTTTAAAAAAAGAACACCTGATATTTGAGAGAAAATAACCCATAGCTCTTATAAAGCATTATCAGAAAAAAATACTTCTAAATCATCCATTTTAACCTAGAACAATTAACTTAAAAACAATTCCATTAAATTCCATTACTACTTATAATAGCATCTTGTTCTTTACCTTCTATAAACTACATATTTAAAAAACACTTTCCTTAAAATAAACCCATTCAATGATATCCTGCATATCTCAAAAGACCTCAAAGTTTTTTTACACAAATGAGCAGCACACGATTTAATTTGCGCATGTCTTTAGCATACAATGTTGGGTTTTGTTTTTTTTCCATAATGTAGAGTTCACTGAGGACCAAGTTATTGAAACCCATTTATGAAGTTCTACATCTGCTATGGCTTCCTAGAATTTTTGGTGGGGCCTATCAGCTAAAATTCATCTACTTACAAATAACAGAAAACCCAAGTAAAATGACTTATACTTTCTCTGTATTTATCTTTCACTTCATGATAAAAAAAACAGCTGGAGTACCAATCGTTAGTACCACCAATAATTAGTCCTTCACAGGCAGTGCCCACGGTCAGGAAAGGGTCAGTCCTTATTTTATGTTCATTTTGGAAAGAAAAGAAAATATTCCCAGTAGAGAGACACCCCCTTATGTCTCATTGTCCAGTGTTTCATCAAATGCCTAAACCTAAGCCACACACTGGCAGGGGTGGAATTAACATGACTGGTTTAAACAATCAAGGTTTATCCTGGGGTGGGGGGGGGCGGGGAGGGCGGGACTTGGGAGACCATCAAACATAAAACCCCTGAGTAGAGTTGTAGCCAGAGGAAGTGGCAGAATATCTGTACAGGAACAGTCAACAATCAGGGCTACGTGGGAGGGTAACATTTTCACAACAAAGGACTTGGATTTCTGAAAACCTGCAGAACAAGTGAACAAATGGAATTTGTCTGGGCTGCTTTAAACATTACTAATTTGTATGTCTATGCCTCACCACTTTCAGATTTCTTATTGAAGATGTTTAGTGGATTTAATGAAGTGACTGCATCCAGAAACACAGGGTCCCTGAGAGGACATAAAATAAACCAGAGTATAAGATCCACCTTCATCCCTTTTGCCTTTTTGGAGTTCTCCCTACATTCCAACTTAACCTCCCCAAGACTCCCTCACTCTTCAATTCTAAAGGAAGGAGAAGAGTTCATCCAGGCCAGACACCCCCCCCCCCAACACACACACACACACACACACACACACACACACACACACACACACCCATGCTTTCCATCATGGTTGTCACTATTATAAATTTATTCGTGACAATAACTGACAAAAGTCTGTCTCCCGTTCAAAGGCACATAGAAGTAAAGGCAAACAGAAATAATCTCCCACAGTAGAGAGAGTCTCACTGTCCAGGGCTTCCTCATATTCCAAACTTAACCCAAATAGTGGCCAGGGGAGTGGAATTTCTGTGACTCAGTGAGACGGCTATAGGAAGAGGGGCCCACAGCAGGTGCCTGGCACAGAGTAGACCTTCAAAAAAATATTTAGTAAAAGAGAATAAATCCACCATTTCCCTCATTTCTTAGCCATAATTCTTTCTTAATTCCATGCTGAAGATTCACTGCTTCTCCATTATGTAGTAAATCCCTGCCAACAAAAAGAAAGCAAAGGGCTAAAAATCCTCTGACCTTAACTGTCTTAGGAGGAGAAGGGCAGGAACGCGTGGTACTGAGCTCCCTGGTTGGACTGAAACAGCTTGAAAAATATCTGTGATCTCAGATGTCACTCATGCCAGCAAGTACTTCGACCCTTCCTGTCCTAGGACACCTCACTATCACTATTTAAAAGCTCTGGTCTCCAAATCAGTACAGTATCATGAAGAAAAGGGGAATTTATTTTTTAAACTTAACAAATTGACATGTTCTAAATCAATGAAAAGTTTTCTGCATGATTCAATATTAACAGTTAATAAAAATCTATCAATTGGCTGGGGTGCAGGAAAAAACCTCTTCTGAGGTTATAAATCACACAGATAGCAACTCAAGCAGGGCCTGTCATTAGCGTATGAGGGGGAAAATCCATAGATGATGCATAGTTGTTCACAGAACATCCACAGGTCTCTGTCCTTAAGCTCAGAACTCAGATTAAGTATTAAATGTTACCAAATATTGCTCAGCACATAGATTTGCAAAAAAAGAAAAAGAAAATAAAACCCCCCAAAACCAATTCATGGATGCCTGCTATTTAAGACATCTAGCTCACTAATTGCAAAATCTTTAGGAAAGTCTGCCCAGCATCAAAGCCTTGGTTGATCCTATGAGCAATTCTAAATGAAAAACTGTCTCCATTGTGAGTAAATAAAACGCTTAATGCGGTTTCTGGCTCTAACGCTGTTTCTCCTGTGGGTTTTGAAATGACCTTCCTGAAAGCATCAAGGACTATAACTTTTTAGATAAAGAAACTTGTTCTTGTTTTAAGTCTATGTCAGGTTCATTCCCCTATAAGCCCACAGTTTTCAAAAGCAGAGGAAAAAGTAATCCAGAATTTTTTTTAAAAAAATCCTGTTTCCAGAATGAAGTTGCCTGTCAGCCTGCCTTGGGCCTTAGGTGGAAAAGCAGAGATTAAAGAGTCAGTATTCTTTTTCATGTTTCATCTGCCAGTTTGTGAATGTAGAAAGAGAACCAGTGGCTATAGCTAAGCACCCAACTGTGGTACTAAGTAGAATCTCTCTCTCTCTCTCTCTCTCTCTCTCTCTCTCTCTCTCTCTCTCTCTCTCTCTCTCTCACACACACACACACACACACACACACACACACACACACACTCCACATTAGTGAATTGAAATAATTTTTGAGTTCCAGCACAAGGCATCTGCTCTCCATTCTCTGCAGCCATTGATGAAGGTACCTCAGGAGGGTGAATGGCGCTGCAGATGCGTCCTCCTATCGCCAGGACGATAATGAAGCCCTTTGTTCAGCCCTGTGAATGTGAAGTGTGAAATCTCCGATGATCTCACCATTTCCTATTTATTCTATACTTACCTGAATACGCCAAGTATTGCAGCTTTTTAATGCATATGCAAACCACTAAAATGTCCTTTTGTGAGACACTTTGCTAAAAGGCCGCTTTTGATACGTGTTCTCCATCTCCTCTTCAAGCTGAATTAGACTGCTTCCTTCTTTCTAAGACACAAGTAACTCACTATTTAGAGTCTTTGGCTTTGATTTTGTAGAACAGCCCAACAGGAAGAGACCATGTTCTCTTCTATTCTCCATATTTCTGAAGGCAAACTTGGACCGATTTGTTTTGATTTACGAACAGAATTATGTTCCTGCCACAGACACAGGCTTCCTTTATGTCCTTTCAGTCCTCAGTCTATCTTTGTGGACCAAGTTTTCCCAAAAAAACACAACTGAACCGCTTTTGTTGGTAACTGCAGAGCCATGGCCGTGTGCTTCAGCAAAAGCCCTCAGGTTTGGGGGGACGGCAGTACATTTCTTGCATCCCTACCAGCAAGCCCAAACCCATTGAACCGGTAACATTTAAAAAGGATATTGAATAATACTGAGCATCAGTCTTTGGCTGGGGAATGGGGAGGGGGGCAGGGTTGTATTTGATGTAAAAAGCCACGTGTTCTGTAACATTGGCTCTCTGCAATTTTCTTTTGATTGAACCATATTCGCCACCCCCTTCACAGTTGGGGTGGATGGTGTTCTGATGCCGCCAGCCATGGCTAGTGAGATGAGCAGGCCTGGAACAGTGCAGCCAGGAGGAGCTACGGCTCTTGGTCTGTATTGTGTTGTTCTCACAGTGGAGTCACCTCTCTCCTCTGAAGAACACGGTTTGTTACTCAGGCACCTTTAGCTTGGAAGGTAGGTGGTACTGATGCCAGGTTCATGGTTCTCCTCGGAGTGATGGCAGCCACAGCAGTGGTTACACCCTAGACTTCAGGGTAAAAAGGAGCAGGCTCTACATGGTAGCAGAGGTGTTCGCAGACACACCTGGGACCCTTTGAGGTTGTAAGTGACCCTGGGAAAGAGGTCCTCGTCCTCCTCTGTATTCGTGTTTGTCCTATAAAAGCTAAGGAAAGACCACTCCAATGTCTGGGGGTCCTTTAATAAAAACTAATTCCTATAGCACAACTTTAAAGACGTAATTCTACAGATGTGATGGTGTGATTAATGAATTCAGTGAGGGACACACAGGCTGCACTACCAAAAAGTGTGGAAAGCAAGCAGTAGACATGGGCATAAATCACAAAGAAGGTGCTAGGTTAAGTGTCGGACCACATCATGACGTCAGGTTAAAAATAGGGCCCACACATGCATTTCCTCTCTCTCTAGTTCCATTCTTTATAGTTTGAGCACATTGTTATGAAATTACTATGAAATTACTCCCAGACTCTTTTCAAAGGACAATTAACCATATTTTAAGGACTTTCACAACAAATGACTTACATCATGTTTATTTCTGTTTTTCCTCACAAAAAAATAACACAAAACAAAACAAACAAAAAAACCTTTATGAAATACACTGATACAAACATCCTCTCATTTCTATCACAAGCTAAAACTCAAAAATAAAAACAACAGCTACTGGATTAAAGAGAATCGAAAAAGTTTTTGTGTTTTTCAAATTGTCTAATTTATTACAAACTAAAAATCTCCTTCAAACTGGCACCAAGGTGAGCTCAGGAAAGGCTGGCAGACCCTGCCTCTGGCCCAGCTGGAATGATCTAGCTGATATGCCAATATGATTAAAAAAAAAAAAGAGGGGGAGTTTCATCCAAAAGTCATAGATTTATATTCTGGAGCCCCAAGAAAAATATTTTTCTTGTTTATTTTAAACGAAGCAAAATTCCACTATAACCTCCTTTATGGGGCCTCTTGAAAAACAAAAGCAACTGGGCAATCCTCTGGTCATCACTGGATGCCACAGTGGGCGCTGACTCAGTGCCTTAGCCTAGTTATGTAGATTCCCACCAGCACGTGGGGTCTCATTCAGAAAACATTAATCCTGAGGAAATAGTCATGATCTAAGACCATGGTAAAATGGTTACCTTTTAAGAATTCTGTTTGTCAGGCTGGTTGGGGGTGGGCGAGTAATGGATTAAGTCAAACTTTACTTCAGCCGACCAAAGGTGGGCTCCCAGATCTGCTCTGTGGCATTCACCAGGGTAAGTTAAGGCACTCAACTAGCTCCTGACGCCCAAGGAACCCCTTGTCAGTCCTTTCACCTTTCACAACCACTTCCTCACATCAAAATTTACCTGGCCTGACTCTTTCAGTAGGTCTCCCCCCTTTATTAGATGGCCCTGGGCCTGGGTGATGAAGAAGTCTGTATTAATGTATTCATTCATTCATTCATTCATTCATTCGTAATAAATTTGTATTTATCTTCTCAGGAAGCACAGATGCACTAAAGCACACCAAGAGTCAAACTGCCTTAACGCAAAAAGGTGACACCACCCTTCCATCGCATAGCAGGGATCCCAGCAGGGAGGGAGACATTTTGCTGGCTTTGCATTTCAAATTTGAGCTTTTTGTTTCTTTGATTGTCTTTAAGTAAGAGAAAGTATTAAGAAGAGGGGCTGATCTTTATGTTGATTCTGTACATTCTAATTTGACTATAATTCCGTTCTCACTTTGACCCTTTCTATGCAAAGTATTCTGGTGATATACATGTATTTTAAATTTGCCTGCTTTGGGTCAAAAATCCAGAATCCCCAGCCATCTAAGTGGTCTACCATCTCAGTGTTTTCTTCATGTGCTTCAAAAAATGGACTTGTTAGACTCTTTGCCTTTGTTAAATAACTAGAACCATTCAAAATAACTCCTTGTTCCAGTTACACAGCTGATAGAATTATACACCAATCCTTGATTGGGGGCTATCAACTTTCTCTGTGAAAATAGTGGGCAGAATTTCATAACCCATCATTCCTCTATTAACAGTTAACCAGGTTGAGAGGATTTGAATAAAGCACATCTCATTGAATGCAACAATAGCTTGACAGAGAGCTGTGTGGCAGAGTTAGTATTTTACTGCTCTCAGCTTCACCACGCGGTCTTGTAGCCTGGGAAGCCATGCATGCAGAATGGCAGAACTTACAATCGCCCACAAAAGGCGAGTGCAATGCTACCTGTGGAGCCTGGCCACCGGCCAATGACAGTCCCGGGACTTAGAACCACCCTAAGCTGTCGAATGGTTATGGAATAGAACTTGCTACTACTTGAAGCCCTCATCAAAGCAAGGCTTTCTCAAGCAACTGTTAAGATATATAATTATTCAACTTTACAACCATCCATTTAGTGTGTTGTGAGAAAAGGTGAGAAATGGGAGAAAGGCATTGAAGTTTATATGTTTATGGATATAATAGGTGGAGGTTTGATTTTTGATCGCTTTCAGGGGTCAGGAAGAGTGGCTCAGACATGACAGCAAAGTGCTTCAACAGCCTTAAACACAGCTCTTTTCCAAAGTGACTTCCCTTTACTCCTCTACCCCACCCCCCGCTAAAAAAAAAAATCAAAATGTACTTCATGAAACTATTGTATATGAAGCACTTATTAGCCGTAATTAAATGGACAATATGAATTTACTACGTCTTTAGGACTCTGGCTTGTTCTGGTTTAGAGCAAGATGATTAATGCAAATACATATTACTTGAGATAACCATTTAGCAGCTAATTTAGCCAAATTTATTACAGCAGTTAGAGCTTTTTCATTTTAGCAGACAGAGACAAGGACATGCCAAAAGTGGGTGATGTGGATGAGTGCACACTGCCCTCTAGTGGCCAGCCAGCTGGCAGGCTGCTGGGGGGTGTGGAGTCTCTGCCATGCGTATCCAAGCAATAGCAGAGGATTTGCACGTTTCCGGCATCTTTTTAAACCATTCCCTCCCATAGCACTTTATTTCAGGGATGATTTAGTGCATTTCCCCCTTTTACTAGCTCAGGAGTACCCAGATACAAGTCAAATCAATTTCGACTTGGCAAGATTTTGGTTAAAGTATCATTTTTAACATCTGCATTTTAAAGCTCTCTTTCAGTGGGTATTTAATGGCACCGTTTCACATTACTGATTGTTTTTACTTGTTCCTTCATTTGGGGCCATATTTCAGAGTCTGTGTGGAGCTGTCACTCTGTTTGGCTCCAGCCAAGTCAATTCCGTGCCTCCCTTAGGCCAGCATTTCTCTCTGACTCGGCTGGGAAATTTATTTTATTCCAACATTCCGTAAAGTCTCACCAGAATTTCCCCTGACTGACCAATGTAAATTTAGTTCATACGTGGACCATAAATTCTGTTGCACAAGATCAAAAGGAACAGATGCACAAGGACGCTGGCTGACACTGCTCGCTCGCATGAGGTGAACGATCAAAGGAGGGGTAAAGTATCTTCGGAGGGACTTGAATACCCAGAATCTCAAAGAGGTCTACCTCGAAGCTATGAATAAATCCGTGCACATTTGCCTTTGTTGCCATCTGATGGCGAACCCATTGACAATATCCACACTGCATTAGGTATTCTGTGAGCCAAAAAGATTTGTAGTCCTTTTATTCTTCCTTCCACGCCATGGCTGCCCAAAATGGAACAAAGTTTTGCTACAAATGCTAGCAACCCTCACTGGGGAGATGCTGCTCCACTGAATTGTTGATTTTATTTGTTCTGCTAATGGCATTCTACATTAAGCATACAGGGAGCCACCCTGGCTCAGTGCAGTCCTCCCCTTTCTAAGCTTGAGGTTTTGCAGACATGACAATCATCTGGTCCCAGTCTTAATACGCAGGGCCTTCTGTTTTGTTTCCCCCCAGTGCTGAATAAGGGCCAGTGTGTGACGAAGTACTACCGCTGGATGCAGAAGAACGGAGGCTACATCTGGATACAGTCTAGTGCCACCATAGCTATTAATGCCAAGAATGCAAATGAGAAGAACATCATCTGGGTGAATTACCTTCTTAGGTATATTTTCTAATTCTTGTTTGCTTCTCTTTCAGTCATAAAATAGGCATCCCAATGGTTAGTAACTGGCATGTTGTATTATCTCTTGACAGTATCAGGTGTGCAATTATGTGGAAATTCTGCTTTTCTTTCCACAAGAGTCAAAGAAATGTGAAACGATCAAAGCTATGTTGGAAGGGACTTCCAGGGCAGATTCACAACATTGTCAATAATGCTTGGTCTGTCAACATTTGGAAAGCTCTGCAGAAGCTGCTTTGGTTTCCCCAAAAATGCTCAGGCCATAAAAAGAATATAGATGTTTGCCTAAAACTGATGCCTTCAAAAGCACCCCCTTCTCCACACGTACATACACGCACTCACACACTCCAATCCTTGTGAAAATTAAGCAAAAGGGGATGAAATTAAGCAAGGTACGTTATAGTTCTCCTGTGTTCCATGCCTTAGAATCCCCCAGCATAGTAACTTGCTTTGCTAGAATCAAGATAATCCTATATAATAAAAGGATAATATACAAATCAACCGAAAGGCTGAACAACCGGTCACTATGACACACACTGACCACCAGGGGGCAGACACTCAATGCAGAAGGATGTTCCACTACTGGCTTAGGCTCCCCGCAGGGAGGGGGCCTAAGCCATCAGTTAGACATCCCCCGAGGGCTCCCAGACTGTGAGAGGGTGCAGGCCCGGCTGAAGGACACCCCTCCCAAGTACACAAATTTCATGCACTGGGCCTCTAGTATCAGTATAAAAATGAAGGCAACCTTCTTTTGCCTATTCTGTGACCTCAGGCAAGTTTTACAACTTTTTTAATGTGCCCTCAAATTGACATCCATGAATGTGGCCACACTCAAAAGCTTCCTAAATTCTAGCATGCAGCACCATTTCTCAGTCCTTCCTCCTTTCTGCCTTTGGATTCAAACTAGCAAAAAAAGTAGCCAAGACCAAAGCCTGGGTGGTCTGCATTTGGGGGCAAGCTTTGTGGGAGGTTCTCCACCAATCCTGTCATGGAGCTATCTGAACATTCAGCTGGCTCCCTTCCACCACTGTCATTCCCATCTCTGGCTTCCCTTGGCCTGCAGCCACCAAGCAGGGCCCACACATGGTCTGAGTAGGAAAACTTCCAATAGGTCTTATGAATGGAAGTTGTTACCCTTTGGCTGATAATCTAGACAGGGAGTACTTGAATCCCATTTTTCTTTGAGACAGCCAAATGAAGCTGAGAGGCTGACAACCATGGCTCGTCAGCACGCTGACCCTTCAGAGTGTGTTCATGCACGTTGGTGATGACTTGAAGGCATGAATGTGCTTGCTACCAATAGCATATCAATCAGACACTAATGATTATTGCTCTAGAGAGGGCTTTAATGTGCACCACTTAAAAGAGTCTTCATTTATCTACTTTTTTTCCCCATTTTTGACCTCTTCTACTCTACATCAATTCGCTCTAAAGGTATGTGTATTTAATGTGGATTCCTCCAAGGCCTGAATTTCATGCAATCATGTGTTTGCGGCATCAAGAAATCCTTTTATATAAAGGTTATGGAACAGTGGCAATATGTCAGGCAGAAGGTTATAAACTTAATGCCAAAGAGGAAATAGGATAAGATACTATGGCATTGACAGTATTTTGCTGGGCAAAAGATGGAGTTGTGCCAAGGAGACCCATTATTATTAGACACAGGTAACAGAGACACCACGGATAAGAAGATGCCTGTTTCCACGGTGATGTACCCTAGGGCACTAAAACCATCTATATGGTTGTTGCTCCCATTCAGGGCGATTTCTTCCTATTTGGACCTTCCTTACTGCACCCCCAGCCTCATGACTTCCTACTCTGCCTCCAAATGGAGGGCATGAGAAGGGTTAAGGAGAGGTCAGTCCATGCAGCTTTGGGTGAACACTGTTAGTTTAGCCTAGGACCACATGGCACAAGCTCATGAGTGTTTGGTGACTCTGGTCCATCTAATTACATATGGAGAGGAAGGAATCAGATTGGGTACCAAAGGCAAGTCTTCAGGCTCAAGAGCCTCAATCTCAGACATGCTAGACCTGTGTCAGCTAACCTAAAGACTCCCCTTGAGTTCAATAATTACAGGCCATCAGTGTCAAATGACTTGTGAACCTCCAAGCCATATGGACCAAAGGAGACTAATATAGATGGGCTTTAGCAGTAAAAACTCTACCAAGTGCTAACTCCTTGGTATCCCTTCTATAGGCTAGAGATCTGGTAAGAAAAGGACCTGGCCTTGGCAAACAGCAACTATTCAAGTTTGCTTTTCTTTCCCGCCTTCTTGTCCTTTGTTCTTCCTTGAGCAATATTTCCATGCTCCCTCTTCCTCCTCAGAATCTCTCACTTCTGGGCCCCATCTAGGCTTGTTCTTCTCTGTTCTGAAATGATTACTCCCCAGTCTTCCTCCCATTCCCTCACAATGCTTGGTAGAATTACAGACTGAGAATATTCAGAAACTGCATTAGTGCTAAGGCTACCTCCCCACCATTAGTCTCATCTGATTACCTAGAGAAAGCACTGCTGCTGAAGCTAATTCACACTAAGGAGTATGCGCCTGATAATCCATCTCAGTGAATTAACCCTCCCAGAGACAGTTGCAATTTTAGTTACTGAACCAGTGACTCTTTAATGTAGGAATCCCACTAGAAATTAGCAAGTGATTCGGTAATCCTCTATTGCGAGCCTCTGGTTGACTAGCCATTATGGAAGGATAGCAGAGGCATCTTCCATTTTGAGGCAAGAGACTTTCCTTGTGGCTTCCGGTTACAGTAGCCTGTACTGTTCATGCCTTGGGCCAGCCTTGGAGTGGCATTTTTAGAAGACAGCTAACTCAAATTTGACTGAATATCCTCTCTTTTCCAGAAAAGGCTTGTTTCTGAATTTAAAATGGAACAAAAATTAAACATGTTTGTGCAAGTGGGGTTAGATCCATTCTGTTAGGGTCTCTTTCACACTGGGACCCTCCCCACCGCAATCAGATTCCCAGCTAACAAGCTACAGGTGTACACCACATGAACAGATGAAAATGTGATTGTAATGGGTGTGTTGACAGTTCAGTAGCCATAATCCACGCATCCCAGGGTGCACCTGTGCATCTGTCAGATCTTAGGCACTCAGGGCTCTGCCCCTACCCCCCACAGCTTTGGAGCCATCTGAATAACTGAGAAGCTCCATCAAGGAGCCAAGACAAGGGTACTGAGGCAATGGACTCATGAGGAGCCCAGGAGAAGTCAGGGCACCCCAGGAGGGATGGGAGGGAACTGCTGAGAGCACTTCTCCTCCTCCCTTCCCCCCAGGTGTCCTACTGCGAGGAATGTCAAGCAGCACAGTTCCCTGGCCCCCAGTGGTACCTGATTAAGTAAAAGCTTGTTAGTGGCTTTCACGTAGTATTTGGGTATTCAATCATCGTAGCAGGGCGCACCTGTGCCCCAGCACAGGCTTCCAAGCTTCTGTAAAATTGCCATGATGAACAGAGAAATTACTTCATGTTTAGTCGTTTACACTCTCTAAACTCCAAAAGTTTGGGGCAAGGAAATGGGAAGAAAATGGTGAAAAGCAAACTATACAGAATGGGTGCCTGCACTCCTGACGAATCTCCCTCCCTCCCCGCAGTAACCCCGAGTACAAGGACACCCCGATGGACATCGCGCAGCTCCCCCATCTGCCAGAGAAAACTTCGGAATCCTCGGAGACATCGGACTCTGAGTCAGACTCTAAAGACACCTCAGGTATTACAGGTATTACTGCTTCTCCGTGTTCTGCAGTTACGGCTTGCCTTTCCGAACATGAGGGGTGGGTCACGGGAGAGGGCCACCGTCAGAGCACAGCAACTGGTCAGATTTTATATTAAGACATATGCTGCATCAAGGTATTACTGAGTCTCTCTTTCTACACACACATGCATACAAACACTGTATTTATACCACCACATATATGTATACACACATATGTGTATGTATACACATACAATACTTACATTTATATGTGATAGTGTATCAATATATACATATATTTATGTGTATAAATATATACTTATATGTATGTTGTGATATATTTACATACATATAGATATACTGTAGTGTATAAATTTACATACACAAATATACTTCATGTCAGTCCTCCACTGGCCATACAGAAGGGGCCCTGCCCTAACCCCATAGTGAGGGCTGGCCTCTTTACCAGAAGCATATAGCAGGGCTGTCTCTGATGCTCAAAGACAGACTCTGACTATGCACCCCAAATATCCACATCCTCCACCAAGCTGGAATGAAGCCTCTAAAGTGAGATACTTAATGCCATTGGTAATGACTCAGGTGCTGGGCTGTTACTCGTTTCCTGAATCTCTGCAAAGCAAACCCATGCTTTCCCATTTCTAGTTATTTGAGAAGTAGGCTTTCTGAGTTCTTTGGAGCACAGGAAAATTAATATAAAAAATTTACCTTTCCTCCAAGCCCTAGGCCCCTTCACAGACACACAGAGCCAGGGGACACCGATCTCACAGAATCTCACAGCTGCCCAAAACCCTGAGCCTCTTCTAACCCAACCTCTTTGGCCACGGAAAGGAAGGCCAGAGTAGTTACATGCTTTGTTCAAGGTTCTAGTCCAGGCTGCCATCCAAAAGCATCACAGCAGAGCCATAAAACCAGCATCATCCCTAAGTCTCCTGAGGTTGTATTCCTGGGAAATTCTATTCTGCCTAAAATGTGTTGGACAGCTAGGGTTCTGGGCCACTCCCCAGCCTTAGGGCACTACTCTCCAGGTTTGTAAACAATATCCCTCCACTCCAGACACAGCCTCAGGGAAGCCCGGGAGGATCTGATTGTTTTCCTGTCCCCTAAATTGCATTCATTTGAAAGTTCTGTGCTGGGGCAGAAGTCCTAGAAGAGACGGCCTCTGCTCCTCGTTTATACAGTGGGCCAAAAAGGCAAACATTCCTTGCCCCATGGAGCTTATATTCTAGTTGGAAGAGATAGAAGTTAATAAAAATGAATAAAACATAACGGTGGATCAGGTGGTGGTGAATACTGTAGAGAAAAATAACTTTAGGAAAAGAATATGGTTTTCAATGAACGGTTAGTCACCAGTGGAAGGTGCAAGACCTCTTTAGACAATCACCTTACACACCATTTTTCTGTGCCACTCACACCTTATTCTAAGATATTTACTCTGACTCCCTCGAGTAGGTTTGCAGGCCCTCTCGATCGTTAATGTACCTGTGAATCTCCTAGGGCCGTGGTGGGCAAAAAGCCACATGCTCTTTGGCCCCTGGAGTGTGGCTCTTCCTAAGCCTTAGGAGTACCCCAATTAAGTTAATAACAATGTACCTACCTATATAGTTTAAGTTTAAAAAATTTGGCTCTCAAAAGAAATTTCAGTCATTGTACTGTTGATATTTGGCTCTGTTGACTAATGAGTTTGCCTACCACTGTCTAGGGATATTCAAATACAAAATCTGATGGGTGGGGGCCTGGGACTCTGCATTTGCAGCAAGCGTCCAGTCCGGCCAGTGCTGCTGGGCCATGGACCACACTTTGCATAAAGGTCCAGCTAACCTAGGCCCTCAAGAGAGAAAGCAGGGCATCAAGGCGGTGGACCAGCTCAGGGCTGCAACACATTCCGCCCCCCCCCCCCCCGCCCCCCAGCAGGTGAGAGATGAACCTGGCCCTGCTAATGTGGTGTCTCCTTTGTCTCCTCTTCCCCTCCCGCCCCGCCCGGCCCCCACCGGCCCCACGCAGAGGACAATGAGAACTCCAAGTCCGATGAGAAGGGGAACCAGTCTGAGAACAGCGAAGACCCGGAGCCCGACCGGAAAAAGTCGGGCAGCACGTGCGACCAGGACATGAACTGCAATGACCAAGGCCACAGCTCCAGCAATCCGGACAGTCCCGACAGCGACGACAGCTTCGAGCACTCGG
>NW_005871070.1:5570789-5591390 GCF_000147115.1 Myotis lucifugus | reverse complement strand
AGTCCCTCACGTCGGACAGCGCTAAGGACTCGGACAGCGCGGGCGAGGCGGGCGCGCAGGCCTCCAGCAAACACCAGAAGCGCAAGAAGAGGCGGAGACGGCAGAAGGGCGGCAGCGCCAGCCGCAGCGCTGTCCAGCGCGTCGAGCCCCGGCCTGGACGCGGGCCTGGTGGAGCCCCCGCGCCTGCTGTCCTCCCCCAACAGTGCTCGGTGCTCAAGATCAAGACGGGAGATCTCCGAACCCATCACTTCGACAACGACAGCAGCATCTGGGACTACCCGCCCAACAGGGAGATCTCCAGAAACGAGTCCCCCTACAGCATGACAAGGCCCCCCAACTCCGAGCACTTCCCATCCCCGCAGGTCAAGGGCGCGGGGGCGGCGGCAGCGGGGGCGGTGGGGGCCTGCACGTGGCCATCCCCGACTCGGTCCTCACCCGCCGGGCGCAGACAGCGCAGCCACCCCGCAAGACTCAGTTTGGCGCCTCGGCCACCTCGGCCTTGGCCCCCGTCACCTCCGACCCCCTGTCCCCCCCGCTGTCAGCATCCCCGCGGGACAAGCACCCGGGGGGCAGCGGCGGCGGCGGCAGCAGCGGGGGTGGCCCCAGCGCGTCCAACTCCTTGCTGTACACGGGGGACCTGGAGGCGCTGCAGAGGTTGCAGGCGGGCAACGTCGTGCTCCCGCTGGTGCACAGGGTGACCGGGACCCTGGCGGCCACCAGCACGGCCGCGCAGAGGGTCTACACGACGGGCACCATCCGCTACGCGCCCGCCGAGGTGACCCTGGCCCATGCAGGGCAACCTGCTGCCCAACGCGCACGCTGTTAACTTCGTGGACGTTTAACAGCCCGGGCTTCGGCCTCGACCCCAAGACGCCCATGGAGATGCTCTACCACCACGTGCACCGGCTCAACATGTCCGGACCGTTCGGCGGCGCCGTGAGCGCGGCCAGCCTGACGCAGATGCCCGCGGGCAACGTGTTCACCACGGCCGAGGGGCTCTTCTCCACGCTGCCCTTCCCCGTCTACAGCAACGGCATCCACGCCGCACAGACTCTGGAGCGCAAGGACGACTGAGGCGCCCCCGTGCGGGCGCTCGGCGTGGAGGCATCGCGGGCGTTTTCGTTTAGACCTTTATTCTAGCACTTTGAATTTGAGCAGGTCAGCGTCACCTCTCCACACGACGGTCCCCACCCCGGCCCCCCTTTCTTTAACTTGACTTATTCTTTCCTGTAAAGATATGTTTATTTTTGGCCTTCAGAGGGTCCGAGGACCAGTTGCCTGCCGTTTTGTCTTCTTCTAAGATGTGTGTTGGGTTGTTTTGCTTTCCTTTGCATCTTTATTAAGATGTCTTTAATGCGTATATGCCTCTGCCATAGAATACTCAGTCTTGTGGTCAAGAGATTTCTCCAGTGACAACCATTGGGTTTTCTTCATCGAGATCTTGATATGATCAAGATTGAAAGAGACACGCATAAACAATGTGCCCTGTTTGACTAAGTCAAATGAAATGGGGTGGTTTTTGGTTTTGTTCCTAATTCCTTTAAAAATAGAGGGGATAGTATTTTAGAATTTTATGCAGAATTTAATTCTCTTTTTATGGTTAAGATTTTAAGATTTTCTTACTTGCACATAAAAATAATTTGGGTTCTTAAACTTAATTTCTGGCCTGTGACTAGAATGTTTGAAAAAACAACAACAACAGTGGGACTAAATGTTAATTACTGAAACATTAACTTAATTTCTAAAACCATGGTGCTATCATTTATTAATCTGTAATGTCTTCATATAAAATGCAGCTCCTGGGCTGGGTTTTGGGGGAAAAAAAAAAATGTGTTCTGTCCTGGTCTGGAGTCCATTGCTGCAGTCTCCTTGGTTAGTTAAGACAAAGCCCTCATTAACGTTTGCTGCAGGACTTAAAATTTTTTACCTCCCAACTAACAAACATAGCCTCACATTAAATGCAATGGGTCAGGAAAGCCCTTTTTAAAGGGGCTTTTGGGAAACTCGATCAAACTGATTTGAGGAGCAGTTTAGGTACATCCTGCCTTTCGTTGAGCTTCCTCCCCCCACCCCCTTTTCTCAGTCTAACTGAGGCTAATTTTTGCAACTTCAATAACACTTCAGAGTAAAAGAGGGAAAATATTTAACATCCTTTAATTTTTTTTTCATTTCTTGCTAAAAAAAAAAAAAGCTTGTATTTTGGGGGGACTGATTTGATTTGATGGAATTTCTTTTCCCTTTGATTCTCTTATTTCTAGGTTGGAACCAATACAGTTTAAAAATAAAGAATGGGTTAATAAGCTTCAAACAGATAACTGCAACTGAAAACTGCACATTAAGTACAAAAAAAAAGAAAAAGAAAAAGAAAAAAATATCCTATTTTGTCTTTGTTGCCAGAAATCAGTGTAGTGTCAAACACTCCAAATGACTGTCAAGTATAAATTCTTCTTCCACTCCATTTTTGGCAGCTGTTTGTTAAGGCATCTAATAACGGATGTGAGAACTGTAATGTGTGCAATGTGTACATGTCCTTGGCTGTCGTCCATTGCAGTTTCAATGTGTGTTTCTATATGCAGTATATACTAAGCTAATGTAGTTGTTTTGTCCTTTGTCTTCTCTGTGCTCTATCTCTAGTCTGGAGTGGTCCCGTCCCATTCCTGCAGTCCTAGTGAATCAGTGATTCTTGGGGGTTAGTGATTTTTGTGTGGTGGCCTTCCTCTGTAATGTCACCCCTATGCTGCTTCTACTGTCTGTGAACCTTCCGTTTCACTTTATAAAATTCCTGCTGTTGCCTAACTGGTGTATATTCTCCCGACCCCTCCTATCTTTCCCTCCCCCTCTCCTCTCCCCTTTCCCTTCCTCATCTTTCCTTCCCCGTTCTCCAAAACCTTTTTCATTCTCAGAGATAAAAAGACTCTTAACTAGCTCAAGGTTAATGGAGCCATTTTTCCCACATGGAATTCTGGTATGACTCTTTCTTCCAGAGTGAAGAGTAATGCTCAGATATATTCAATAAATTGATGCCATATAGCCTCAGTTGTTAACATTCCCAGAGTCCCTTGTGCTCTACCTATAGCAGTGGGTGCTTTTCTTTGGTTTCCTTCCAGGTTGGCTGATGGAGCAATATATAAAGCAATTACCAGTGAGACAGAAAATTAGTTCAAAGGTCAACCAACATTGTTTAAAACAGAAGGGGAAGGTATAATGGAATATAGGATTGTCATATATATTTGTTTATGCGTGCAATGCTACTATAGTAACTCAGCTGTCCTTTGAATATCACTGTGTTGAGTGAATTCCTCTAGGATCTTTGATTCCATGAGTTGGGCCCAAACCACTGTGGAATAATGACAAAATAAAGTCATCATTTAATAATGAACTTAGTTCAAGGATTTAATAGGTTTAGAAGGTGAAGAAGGCTAACCACGAAATTTAAACATTAATTTTGGAAGCTCTACTCTAGCTATCGAACAATCAAAGGAATGCACCTATCAGCTACAAAGAACAGCTAAATAGCTGTTTGTTTTTCTTTTATAAATGTTTCTGTGTTGTGTCAAAATGATTTCTGGTGATTTAAACTAACAGATAATCACAGCTGCTGTCTAAATCCATAGTGTTAAAATTACAAAACGAAAAAAAAAAACTTCATTACCTGTGAAGACTGTGTCTGTCTGTGTTTTTAACTATTTCTTGTACAAATATATGAAAACTTTTATGAGGAGACTGGTGCCAAGTAGCTGAATAATGGGGAAAGGGATATTCTGTTTGTAAAAATCTTAGCAGTGTTACCAACTCTACCACACATATATATATAAAAATTAAAACATTACAAAGCGACAGCTATGATACATTTGTTTTGTGTGAAGCTAACCGGACCTAACTTCCTGAGTGCCTGGCTTATTTTGAAACATTTTTTTTCATTGACCATTGATAATGCTGCAAATCAGAAATGTACATACTTCATTTACAACAGGGTTCTTTTTATACTTTTGTAGATTCTCATACATGTCACATACATGGTTGTCTTTATGTAACTTAATTTTTTCATCCGCAGGTGCCATTTTCATAATAAACTTCTCTTGGATTTGTTACTATCTGGCATCATTTCTTTTACATGTAACCATCCTAACTAATGAATGCTGGTAGTATTTGTTTAAGCAGGTACCTTGGTCATTATTCTCAATTAAAAGAAAAAAAAGAAAAAGTAAAAAAAATTAAAAAGATGCATTCATATTTTTGCTAGTTTTGGAAAAAAAATGTATAGCTTGTGTACTATGAGGCTGACAAGGCACAGTTTAAGATGCTAATCCAAATACTACACAAACTTGCAACCATCCTAAATTTTCAGCTACCCCAACTCATTGTCATACTAAGCATTACTATGCACGCTACCCAAGCCGAGTGATGGGCCTGCAACATTAACCACTATTGGCAGTGTGCATTCTTTTATTAATGCACAGTAAGTGATGACAGTTTTCATACATTAATCATTTAAATGCACTCAATATTTTCATTTATTACAAGCTATAATGTTTAACCAACTATTCTATTGCTTATGTCTTCTCTTAATACTAATTTTGTATTCTCTTTCTCCAGACAAGCTGAGTAAGTCATGTTTGTAGCCTGTCACGTTCTAAGGCAGGCCAGCAAGCTAACTCAAAAAAAAGAAAGAAAGAAAGACATTTTCATTGCTATCTCAGAGTTAAGGATATCGATGGGTCACCTGTTAAATCTGTACTGTTCACAAAATGAAGAGATCTAAATGAGTTAAACTGAAAGAAAAGACAAACAGTTTTGTGCAAAAGCTACCAACTATAGTAAATCTTATTCTCTAATTTAAGTCTTCAGTGACACTTGCCAATTTGAGGGTACTTTTTTAATTAATGGAGGGGTGCTTCAGACTGGTGGACATGAAAATGTATTTATGATGTGGGGTGCTACATTTCTCTTTGTGGGCCATTGAAATAAGCACATAAAAATTAGAAATAAGGAGAGGGTGATTGAAACACAGAATTGGATTCTCCCAACTATTTTTCCAAAATGTATCATTCCCTTTTGCTCTTGAGAAGAATATAGTATAGCAAGATTTAGAAGAAATTGAGGAAGCTAGAAACTCAATCCTGTGTGAAGCCAGATTACCCAAGGTGTCGTCTAGGTCTATAGGCATTGATGAAGGTGGCTCTTAGTGGGGGTGTCCAGAGCTTTGCCTAGTGGAGGCTCTATGAAGGCAGAAAGGCAGTTGGGATTAAGGCAGTTGAGTGTGGGATTGGGCCGACCCCTGTTGGTTGAATGGCCATAACACTACTTCAGCCCTGTGATCTAGATGTGGTGGCAGAGGAGCTTGAGAAGGAAAGTCAGACATGAATTGAAATCCTCCCGGTATTTGGAGCTTCTGCAGGAGCAGTGGTAGAAATTCTGGATTCTTACTCAAGTGCAAGTCTCCTTTAACACCAACAAGTTCCTTGTCCTTCATTTGTTCCCATCAATGCTAAAATATGTCACTAATGAGATGAAGAACATCTTTTAGTCAGACTCGCTGACAATCGTGAAGTCCCGGCCACTAGTGCAGCCTGAGGCCCCGCAGTCAGGCCAAGGCCCTGGGCTCCCAGAGAACCAGCACTGCTTCTTGCCAGGCTGCCAGCAAGTCAGTTTGCAAGGCTCCAGTTTGTAGGTGATGGACAGAAAAGGGGTCACTGGCCAGCTCTTTGCACCTTGTCTCCTTCCAGCCGATGCCTATACTTGTTTATTTGGCAAAGAGGAACAAGATAAAAGATAAAGCAGTAGGCAGGATGACAGGGAAGATATGCACTCAGTGGAGCAAAAAGAAAGTGGTTTCAGTCCTTGTGGACTATAATCTTACCCATCTTTGCCTACTCTTACATGAAGCCTATTTAAAAGTTTACAATTGGGCCTTTGCATTGCATTAAAGGTAATAGATAATGTATATTATCAAGCCCAGAAGATAATCTGTTCAAGCCAAGGAGATTATTATCCAGGTTCAAAAAGTTGAAAGATCTAGGGACTTGGGAGAAAACGAAGACTGTCTTTGCCAAAATTTCATATCATGTAGTGCAAAAAAGACGAACTTGTCTTGAGCATTATTCCCAAAGAAGGATGACAACTAGCAGACTTAGAAAACAATCTGGAATGCTCAGGTAAGTGAACACACGAGCTGTCCTGCTTTGCTGCGTCTCCTAGGAACCATTATAAAGAAGGGGGGCTGACCTAGTAAACTCCCCATGGGCACAAATCATGGCTTGTTCATCTTCACGTCCTCCCATAATGCCCAACTCAATGATTTACAAATAGTCTTGGCTCCGTAGAGATCTGCCAAATACTGATGGATGAGGACATGTGAAAAATGAAAATGAAACATGACTTGTCAAGAAGCGAAGATTCCACTAGAAATGTTCATGTGGTTTGGCAGGATAGCTTGACTTCTATCAAGAAAGGGATGGCAAAATGGATAAAGCTGCAAGTTCATTCATTCCTGCCTTTTCAGGTAGTCCACATGGCTGGCAGAGAGTTGGCTGGCCACCGATACATGTTGGTTGAAGGATGTCTGTGTGCGTCCACAATACTGTACGCAGCAATAAATTAGATGACGCAAATAGAGAAAGGAGGAAGAGGAGAGCCCAAGCACTTGATAACTGACTTAGGAAACTTGGACATCTTAGCCCATGGACAGCTAAGCAAATGGATCTTAGATTCACAAGAAGGTACCATTATTAGAATACTGTATCCTCACAGAATAGCACTGAGATATATAAATTTAGTTGTCATGTAGAGAATCTCAGCAACTGAGAGGGACCCGCTCATGTAAAAATCACATCTCCTTAATTCTGGCGGTGAAGGTCTTTCTAGCCCACTACTGGATAGTTATAATTTTTAGAGGGTTTTAAGCCAAAATCTGACCTCAAGAGTTAAATGGACTAAGTCTAAATTATCTTCCATCTGAGTGGTCTTCAAATATGTGAAAGTGAATATTAGAGTTTCAATACATCTCTAGGCTAATTACCACCTATTTTTTTCAATTGTTCCTCTAATGGCAGTGTGGCAGGTCCCCTCGCCATCCTCATCTAGGTGCGCCAGGATTTGTATTGATTTCCTAGGGTGGCCCTGTTATCACAAACTGGGCGGCTTGAAACAGCAGACATTTATTCTCTCACAGTTCTGGAGACTAGAAGTCTGAATTAAAGATGCCAGCAAGGTTGGTTCTTTCTGGAAGGCTGGGGGGGGAGGGGGGGGAAGGTGGGCGAGTCTGCTCCATGCTTCTCTCCTAGCTTCTAAAGCAGCGGTTCTCAACCTGTGGGTCGCGACCCCTTTGGGGGTTGAACGACCCTTTCCCAGGGGTCGCCTAAGACCATTGGAAAACACATATATAATTACATATTGTTTTTGTGATTAATCACTATGCTTTAATTATGTTCAATTTGTAACAATGAAATTGGGGGTCACCACAACATGAGGAACTGTATTAAAGGGTCGCGGCATTAGGAAGGTTGAGAACCACTGTAAAGGCTACCAGCCATCCTTGGCATTCCTTGACTCTGATCTCTGCCTCCATCATCACATGACCATCTCTCTCTGTGTGTTTGTGCTCACATAGAGTTCTCCCCACCGCATGTGTCTTTCTCCTCTTCTAACAAGAACCCTACACTAATCATATTGGATTAAGGGCCCTCCCTACTCCAGTATAACCTCAACTAAATACATCTAAAAGACCCTACCACGAGAAGGAAATGGAGTTAGGTTCACAGGCTGAGGTATGGAGGGTTAGGACTTCCTTTTTGGAGATCACAATTCAACCTATAAGAGCCCCAATTAAAATGTGATGCCTTACAACTCCAGATGATATCTGGCGCCTGCATGGGATAGAAGTCCCATTACATATCTTGCTTAAGACTCTCAACTCAATTAAAATAGCCTGAATCCACAGTCACTTCCTAGCAGTCAGATCAAACTGTTATCTCATCTTGAGCCTCTAATCAGCCAGAACATCCTGGTCTTTTCACAAACTTGTTAAGTTAGGTGTCTCACCTCCCATAGCCCTCATGCAATACTGGCATGTACTTAGGTAAGAAGTGATTCAAGGGGGGAAAAATCACTGGTTCACTAGACATGGGAGGTGAGCAAGAACCTATCCCTGTGAACACACATTTCTCACTTTCATTGTACTCTGCATGCCCTCTGAGACTACTTCACCCAGCCCCACTAGAGAAGACATAACTGACCCTGGTATGTATGGAACCCTGGGGTACAGGCACATCCATACAAATATTCCCAGCAGGCTACTCCTTCATAAGTAAACTGAGGCAGGGTAAAAACAACCATGAGAAGGAAATTGAAAAACTAGAGGGAGAAACTACCATATAAGTCATTTTACAGGAGCAGAGCTGAGGTAAGAGGTGCCACAACTCCTATTACATATGGTGTAAAATCACTCAAACTTCAAGGAAGAATCATGAGGCAAAACACATCAACTTTCTGAAATTGAGTAGGCCTCCATGTGTCCCCTTTTATGGATCAAAATCAGAGAGAGGTTAGTATAAGATTGTCTTGTACTTTTCTGGGGACAAAACACAGTTGTTTTTCATTTTTCTGTTCATCATTCTCTATTTGGCAGTCATGAGATACGCTAATAGGAATGACCCAGGTAATGTTCCTATATTGAAAGAATTCTTCTGGAAAAAAATGAAATTAATTTCAGTTTTAAAAATAATATATGTAAACTATTTAATGGGGGAAAATGGAGCAGAGGGTAAGGAGGTGGCTCTTGCTCGCACTGAAGAAGTTCTCAGATTTATAGCTGAAGTGTCAGAAACAGGATGTAATAACCGTGTGACCCCCCCACCTCCCCCCAACAAAACCATTATACCCTTGATGAATTATTGACTTTAGAGTTTTATCTATGCCATGAATAATCACAAACTTGGGAGTCTCAGGGCACAGTTCATAAACAAATAATTATATCACAATGATAATTTTTCAGGAATTACAACATCAATCATGGCCATGTTATTATCAAGTACATTTTCTGGTTGCCTCTATTCATCAAACCCTCCTCCTTCTCCACCCTTCCACACCACACAAGCAACACTCATCACCAGATTGCCTCTTATTTATACATCACTCAAAGCGGGACAGATCGGGCACACACAAAATGGGCCAACCCAGCATTTATGAGGGATGAGTTTTCATTAAGAAAGTTCAAATTAAATGCATTGAGAAAGATGGAGGGGGGAGAGAATTAATTATTCCAGACTCCCCCAAAGAAGCTTCTCTGAAAAGATTTTATTCAGAAGATAAAAACAGTGAGAAGGTTTATCCTGCTACAGGCAGTACTAATAAAGAGAAAGGAGTGTGTTTCTCAAAGCCAAGGAAATAGCAACAATAATGTGACACTTAAAAAAAAGAAAAAGAAAAACCCTAGCAAGGCAACATAGAGAAGGTGCTCTCTTAAGATAAAAGGTCAGATGATAGGGTTAAATCCCTAATACAGTGGTGCTTACTATTAACTCCTTGTGCAAGATAACTTTTTCATTGGCCCCTCTTTCTAACCAGCAAGCTATGCAGGCAAAGCAATGTAATTCAGAATGACTACTAGGGTGAACATTTAAACTCCTGGAAAGGGGATGCCAACCCAAGCATCTGAGACAATCCAATCTCCCAGTAACCTCACTCTTAAGAACAGCCCTTGGGTATATATGACCTGAGCTTAAATCAGATTCTCTTCTCCTTGGCATCAAAATGTGTCTAGAAAAAGGTAGGGCTGGTGCCCAGCAATGAGCACCACAGGTGGGGGAGGCAATGCTGCCCTGTCATTTGGGGGGGGCGCTGTAAACAGCCTGGTCCACTCCAAACCCCACCATCAGGCAACCAGCTTGAGGTTACAAGGACCCCACACTACTTCAGGTGAAACAGCGTCTGCCCTCTCTACCACTCTCATTTTAAAATCTCCTAGTTTCTTAAATGTACTCAGACTATTGTGAAGCCAATCTGCCTTCAGACCAATCTTACATATAACTCAATCTTACATATAAATTCATTAACAAGAGGGGAAGTGGAATTGTGGGAGGCAGAGGATGGGGGAGAAAGACAGACACAACTCCCAGTCCACAGCCCAATGTGACTTCTGAATATCCCTTCAAAGGTCTGTCTCCCCTAACAAGATGCTGTCTTCACAGCAGGCCAAGTCTCTCTCCTCCCTTCCTTCCCCAGACAAGGGCGCCACCTCTGAGGGGGGGGCGTTGCTTGCCCTCAGGTCAAGCCCAGCTCCCCTCCTCCCACTGGGCTCATGTTGCCTCCCTGCCTCCTGCACCATGGGAGCTCCTGCGGGGCAGTTCACCTCTCTTGGTTACTCTTCTTCTCCTTGCCACCCATCACCCCACCCAGCATGACAACACCCTCAAGCCGGCCGATAAACCAATGACCCTTTGGGATAATGTACTCCTTTTTAGAAAGTGGTGGAGGGGCTGATTATAAATTCTCAATATCTGAATTTTGGATCACATTGTGTGATCCAAACGTGCACATAATCCTCCTGTGGAACTGCTAAGAGTTCTGAGCTGGACTTGTGGACGCCTCTGCCTGCCTCCTCCCTGGTGGGGACACCTTCTGGCAGAGAGGAGCTGAGCAGTGGGGAGGAAGGGGGAGAAATAAGGATGCTCACATGAGCCATAAGAGCAGTCTACACCGACACGAGCAGCTTTTGTAGGTTCACGTGGATTCATCTAAGAGGTCTCAGTGCCCATGTGCCTGGAATTCACAGACTCAGCGGACACCTCTACTCTTGAGTCACGTGAAGAAATAGACTTCTAACCATTAAGATGACATTTTTCCAAAATATAAATCTAACTGCTATTTCCTTAATTGCATTTTCCAGGATAAGGACACTAGCAATTATTTTTCATTTTTAACATTTTAAATAAACTAAAAGGAAGCACAGATTTATTTCCCTAGTATTTACACTTGACTTCCCCACATGCTACACTGCATATTTACACAGTTGCCCATGTTACCGACATTTTTCAGACATTGATTAATCTATAATTCTTTGAAGTAAGAAAGCATTATTATCTCCACTTTACAGATGTGGAAACTAAGACACAGAGGTTAATGACTTGCCCAGAGGTCAAGCATCCAGTCAATTGCAAAGTGGGTTTCAAACAGAAGCTCCCCTTTCTGCTCTGAGACTTAATTCAAGTCTGTTTTAGCTCATCTGCCCTATTCACACCAGAGCTGTCTCCTACGTCTGGATACCTCTTAAATTTTGCCTGAAGGCTCTTAATATGTTTCCTGAAAGCCCAGTGCTTCCCTTGCCACCTGTCAGCATGTGCCCTGTTCCTCCTCATGCCTGTACTCTTAAATAAAAAATGGCAATTCCTTTCTGGAGTATTTGACAATGACGTTGCATCACCAAATAATACTATTATTTCACTTTTTTATAATAAATACTAGAGGCCTGGTGCATGAAATTCGTGCACGGGGGGGTGGGTCTCCTCAGCCCAGCCTGCACCCTCCCCAATCTGGGAACCCTCAGGGGATGTCCGACTGCCGGTTTAGGCCCGATCCCTGGGACCTCTCACAATCTGGGACCGCTGGCTCCTAACTGCTCAGCTGCCTGCCTGCCTGATTGTCCTAACTGCCCCCCTCTGCCAGCCTGGTCACCCCCAGCAGCACTCCCTGCCGGCATGGTCATCCCACTCAGCCTGCTGTTCAGTTGTTTGGTCACTCCTCACTAACTCCCCTGCCGGCCTGGTTACCCCACTCAGCCTGCTGTTCAGTTGTTTGGTCGTCCCTCACTAACCCCCCTGCTGGTCTGGTCGCCCCACGCAGCCTGCTGTTTGGTTGTTACTGTTACTGTGACGGCGTCCTGGAAAATTTGCATATTCCTCTATTATTGGTATAGATAAGCCCTAAAATTTTGTCTAAACCTAGAATCTTGTGTTTTGTTTAATTTCTGACAGATGTCCTACAATTAATATAGTGAGATTCTACCCCAGCCATGCCAGGAATATAAAGATGAGTAAAGGATTACCCCCTGCCCTTAAGTTGTTTACAAAGTAGAGAAGGAGACAAATGTAAAAGTTAATCATTACAACAGCATGACAAAGTGACATGACTGACATACAGGCCGGGTGTTAGAGGTGCACAAAGTGATGGCAAATATTTCATGCTATGAGGGCAGAGAAGTCTCCGGGGAGGAGATGATGCTTAAAGCAGGTCTTGAAAGGAAAGTAGAAGTTAGTCATGAGTGCGTGAGGAAGAGAGATTTCTGAAAGGCATAGGGAATGTCATGGAGCAGGAGAGAGCTTGCAAATAATTCAACATGCTAGAGTATAGCCACAAGTTCATGGAATGGGTTTAGCTGAAGCTTTGCAAGCCACACCCTGTGCCCTCATGCAGAGCTGCATCCTCCCAAAGGAAGAGGTACCTGCTTTCAGGTAAAGGCATACTTTGCTCTCCAACTCCTCCTTGTGCACCCATATTGGCAGCTTTTTCTTGTTCACACAGCAGCCCTGTGAGAGACCGATCCTGAATGTTCTACTGAGGAGTTTGAGTAGCATTCTACAGGGGATGGGAATTTTAAAGGATTTATTCAGAGAAGTAACATAATAGAGCTTTTGTATTGAAAGGTCACTCTGATGGAAGTTTGAAGGACAGCAGTTAGGAAGTGGTTGTAGTTATATTCCATGTGATAAAGGGTGAGGCCTGAATGAGGACAGTGATGGGGGTGAAAGCAGAAGGTGGATTTGGGAGCCTTGAGGGAGAGAGATGATGGAGAGAACGAAGTAAAAGAGGGCTCTGAGTGTCTAGCTTAGGTATGTGGGTGTCACTGACGGAGACAGAGAATACAGGAGGAGAAAGGAAAGATTTAAAAGAATCAATTTCAACGGTTCTCAACCTGTGGGTCGTGACCCCTTTGGCGGTCGAACGACCCTTTCACAGGGGTCACCTAAGACCATCCTGCATATCAGATATTTACATTACAATTCATAACAGTAGCAACATTACAGTTATGAAGTAGCAATGAAAATAATGTTATGGTTGGGTCACAACATGAGGAACTGTATTTAAAGGGCCAGAAGGTTGAGAACCACTGAATTAGATTCATTGGCTACTTACTGTTCATCACTAAAGAAAGTTCCATACTTCTTTCCTAAAGACCATGCATTGCTCCTAACATATTTTAGCACAAGGATGAGAAAGCATGAGAAATCAAATGTTGAGAAAAGCTAGAAGCTTCAACATTGGAGAGAGATGCATGAGGTTCTTTAACTCTTTAGCAAATGTTGACAAGTGAGGATTCTAGCTAACTCTGCATAGCCAAAGAGAAAGACTGACACAGGAAAGATTAAGTAGTTCACAAAAACAGAACCAATTCTGGCCCCACAGACAATATATGGAAGTTCTGTATCCCATTTGTTGCAAGGTGGTATCTTCTGTGAAACCTCTTACCTCGGAAGCACTACCTGAGCTGTTTTTAAACACGAGGCACAGTCACACCACAAAGAAAAGGCAAAAGGCCTCTAAAGTGAACAACTCAGAGAATGAATCAGAAAATTCCCAAATGAACTTTACTATCAGATTGCAATAATTCATGGCATGAATGGAACTGGGAAACCTTCTTAATGGAAGCTGGACTAGTAATGAGAACTTAAAATGATGTTATTAAGCAACCACCAGTTATCTGGAGACATGAGCCCCACCCCTGCCCGCACCCCCAACTGGGTGAGAACATTGCCTAACATGCAGAACTAAATATTCTGAGGACAACTACAAAGAAGACTTCAGGTCATCACAAGAAGATAAAAGAGATACCATTTGCCATATGCCAGGTACTATGGTAAACACTTTACATTGAGTCTCTCATGACTCAAATACGGTAGGTGCTATTGTTCTCTCTGGCTTACAGGTGAAGAAACTGAGATTCAGAGAAGTTGGGTGACTTTCTCAAAGTCTCATCTATACATATAAAAGCCTAAGTGACCAGCTGACTGGCCAACCGGCCAGTAGCTATGACGCACACTGACCACCAGAAGGCAGACGCTCAACACAGGACCTGTCAAGTGACAGCAACTTTACAGGGAGCCCTCTCGCACTCTGGGACCCCTCGGGGGATGGACTACCTACCGGTTTTGGCCCAATCCCCACAGGCCAGGCTGAGGGACCTCACCAGTGCATGAATCACGGGCTTCTAATAACTAAGAGGCCAGATCTCCCTAATTCCAAAACTTGTTTCTTTAATCATTATGCTGTGGACTACTTATTTATTTATTTTGGTATGGAAGAGGATTTGGAGGTGAAAATTTTTTCTGAAATGTACAGCACCTATTTTTTCTTTTAAATACTTCATGAAACAGAGACTTTTAAGGCAAAAACAAATAAACAGAAGCATTACTGAAAATAAAGGGAGCTTCTTGATAAAATATTCACCAGAAATTTTAAAATTACACTTATATTCCCACATAGCACAATCTAAACATTTATAAAGCCCAAAATTTCAAAACCACAAACTTATATCCATAGCCATGAAAAAGAATAAACACCTTAGAAATTGAAAGAATAGCAGGAAGAAAAAAATAAATGTATAAATGATTTGAACATGATTAACAAATTTTATTTCATGTGCATATATAGAACACTGCACTAAATAATTGAAATATTAAACTTTCAAGTTCATATTAAGCTTTCATAAAAATGATTATATACAGGACTTCAGCAAGTCTCAACAAATGTCTAAGGATTTAAATGTTCGTATTCAGCATGTTCTTTCACCATAATACAATTAGGCTTGAATTAATAACAGAAATAGCCCTGGCCGGTATGGCTCAGTTGGTTGGGTGTCACCCCATGCACGGAAGGTTGCTGGTTCCATTCACAGTCAGGGCACATGCCTAAGTTGCAGGTTCAGTCCCAAGTGGGGGGCATGTAGGAGGCAGCCAATTGATATTCCACTCTCACATCGCTGTTTCTCTCTGTCTCCCTCTCCCTTCCTCTCTCTAAAAATCAATAAAAATAGTTTTAAATAATAAAAATAACTAAAAATCACCATATGTTTGGAAATTAAGAAAAAACTCATAAAGAAAGAATCATAAAGAAAACTAGAAAATAACTGAAAAATAATAAAAAATACTACATATCAAAACTTGTAAGAGCGTTACTTACAGGGAAATATATAACTGTATAAACAGATAGTTAAAAAGAAAAACGACTGAAAATTAATGTTAAGCATACATATCAAGAAGTTAACAAAATCATAAATAAAATGAAAAGGCAATGTATGAAATGGGAAATTTATTTGCAAATCATATCTGATAAAGGGTTAATATCCAAAGCACATAAATAACTCAGCAAAAATAATAACTCAATTAAAAATGGGAAGAGGATTTGAATAGAAATTTTCCCAAAGAAGACATACAGATATCCAACAGGTACATGAAAAGATGCTCAACATTGTTAATCTTCAGGGAAATGAAACCAAAAACACAATGAAATATCACTTCACACCTGTTAGAATGACCATTTTCACAAAGACAAGGCATAAACATTGGTGAGGACATAGAAAAAGGGAACTTTTATGCACTGTTGGTGGGAAGGTCAATTGGTGTAGCACTATGAAAAGCAATATGGAAGTTCCTAAAAAAAATTAAAAATAGAAATACCATATTATCCAGCAATCCTACTTTTGGGGATTTATCCAAAGAAAGCAATAATACAAACTTGAAAAGATACGTATATGCATTTCCATGTTTATTACAGCATTATTTGCAATAGCCATATATAGAAACAACCTAAGTGTCCATCAATGGATGAATAGATAAAGAAGATATGTACATATATTAAATGGAATATTATTTAGCCATAAAAAAGAAGGAAATCTTGCCATTTACTACAACATGGATGAAACTTGGGGGTACTATGCTAGGTGAAATAAATGAGAGAGAAACAAATACCATAATATCTCAATTATATGTGGAATCTTTTAAAAACTAAATGCATAGAAACAAAGAGCATAGATTTGTAGTTGTCAGAGGCAGGAGTTGAGGGATGGCGGAAACAGGTGAGGGTGTTAAAAGGTACAAACTTCCAGTTATAAAATAAAAAGTTCTGATGATGTAATGTACAGCATGGTGACTATAGTTCACAATATAGTATTATCTATTTGACACTTGCTAAAAGAGTAAATCTTAAAATTTCTCATATCAAGGAAAAAATTTGTAATTATGTGAGTTGATGGATATTAACTAAATTTATTGTGGTTATTTTATGATATAGACATATATCAAATAATCATGTTGTACATCTTAAACTAATACAATGTTATATGTTAATTATCTACACTAATAAAAGAGAAACATGCAAGTTAACCATCACTCCACCACTCCACTACACCCACCAGCCAATCAGGAGTGAGTATGCAAATTAACCCAACTAAGATGGTGGCAGCCGTGGAGCTAGAGCGAGCAGGAGGCTTGGGTTGCCCCCGGCGATGGAGGAAGCCAAGCTTCCCGCCTGCCCTGGCCAGCCCTGGGCTCCACTCAAGGCTACAAAGTTTCAATTATAGAAGATAAATAAATCTCAGATACCTGCTTCCAGCCCACCCTGGCCTCCACTCAAGGAGGCGCTGAAAAAGAAAAAAAGAAAAGAAAAAAAAAAAGGAGAGGCTTGGAGCTTGGGTTTCCGGCGGGCATGGCCAGCCTGAAATTGGCCATTAGCCCCTCACCCAGGCTGGCCAGGCACCCCAGTGGGGACCCCCACCCTGAAGGGGGTGTGGCCAGCCTGAAAACAGTCCTCAGCCCCTCACCCAGGCTGGCCATACCCCCATGGGGTGAGGATCCCCACTGGGGGGCTTGGCCAGCCTGAAAATAGCTCTCAGCCCCTCACCCAGGCTGGCCAGGCACCCCAGTGGGACCCCCCACCCTGATCCGGGACACCCTTCAGGGCAAACCAGCCAGCCCCCACCCGTGCACCAGGCCTCTATCTATACTAATAAAAGGGTAATAGGCTAATTAGACTGGGAGACCTTCCAGGAGACCTTCCAGACATTCTTCTGGACAAAGCCATGGTGGCAGGGCCGAGGTAGAGGTGGTTAGAGGCCAAGAGGGGACGGCAGTTGTGGGTGATCAGGCTGATGGGGGGCGGGGCTATTGGGGGTAAGCAGACCAGCAAGGGGGCCAGTTGGGGGCGAGCAGGCCATCAGTGGTGGTCATTAGGAGGTGGTCAGGATAGTGGGGGGGCAATTTGGAGTGAGCAGGCCAGCAGGGGGGCAGTTGGGGGCAAGCAGGACAGTGGGGAGGGAAGATGGGGAGAAGCAGGCCAGCAGGGGGGGCAGTTGGGGGTGAGCACACTGGCACAGGGGACAGTTGGAGGTGATCAGGCTGGTGGGGGGGCATTTGGAGGCGAGCAGGCCGGCGGCGGGGGGCAGTTGGGGGCAAGCAGGCTGGCAGGCAGAGTGGTTAGGGGCAATCAGGCAGGCAGGCAGGCAGGTGAGTGGCTAGGAGCCAGCAGTCCCGGATTGTGAGAGGGATGTCCGACTGCTGTTTTAGGCCTGATCCCTGTAAACTGGCAGTAGGACATCCTTTGAGGGGTCCCAGATTGGAGAGGGTACAGGCTGGTTGGAGGGACACCCCCCCCCCCCCCTGCATGAATTTCGTGCACTGAGCCACTAGTATCTCAATAAAACTGGTGGGGGAGAATATTCAAAGTGAATCACCACAAAGGAATACCAAGTATTGAGCTAAGAGTCAGGAAATAGAGACATTAAAATAGTTCTCTTACTCTGTGACCTGCTGCAGGTCAATTGGTGAACTTCTCTGGAGTTCAGTTATCTTAACTCTAGAGTGAGGTAAGTTTGGACCAGATGATTCCTAGGGTCCATAGAAGTTCTATTATCTGACCTACATCTATCAGACCAGCCGGATTCACTGATATGCCCATTCTCAATGGCTGATCCCCAGAGCATGCTGCATTCTTACCAGTGTTGTAAGGCTATGAATAACAATTTCCTGTTTACCAAGAGTCAGTAGAATTTGTACAAACCTGTTGTGCTTGTCATTTTAATGTATTTTATTTAATTTTATATAAATAATAAAGGCCCGGTGCACATATTCATACATGGGTGGGTGTTGGGGTCCAACCCCAGCAGGTCCAGGGATCACCAAAGGTGTGGACGGAGTCGGCGAAGAATGAATGATACCGGGACAGCGTTCAGTTGATCAGCAGCCTAGCCAGGATCTCTAGCCAGGATCTCCAGCCAGGTTCTGTCTAGGTTCTCTTACCATGTTCTCTCACTAGGTTCTCCAGCCAAGTTCTATGTCCATGTTCTCTCTCTCTGTTCTGTCTCTAGGTTGTGTCTCTAGGTTCTCCAGCCAAGTTCTGTCTAGGATCTCTTGCCATGTTCTCTCGCTAGGTTCTGTCTCTAGGTTCTGTCTCTCAGTTCTTCAGCCAGGTTCTCTCGCTAGATTCTGTTTCTAGGTTCTGTGTTCTGTTGTCTTGTTACATCTGTATTTATACCAGTTGATTTTAATCCTATCAATTTCTATTCCAAAGGTTAGGGCGTTTCTTATCTCCATTCCAGGGAGTAAAGATTATGTAGGTTAAGCGTGATTGTTCGTAGTTAAAGTGATTAACTACCCACCTGGCACTTAGTTAAGGGGTTTCACTCCCTCCCTAACTTCAGGGGAAAATCCCCACCTGGGGAAACAACCTTTCTCAGAGAGGTGACCTTGGCCAAAACACATAGCGCCAAGAAGGGGAGCAAACATATTAAGAACATTATGCCATATACGCCAGGTCCCTTGAAACATATGCTGTGCAGATGTTTCTTCTCTGCAGTGACTGTGTGAAGCAGCAAGGATGGACCGGCTCCCGGCAGGTGGGGTCCCTCAGCCTGGCCGGCGATCAGGGCCATTGGAGCCATCTCGCCCAGTCCCAATCGGGGAGATCGGGGCAGCCATTGGGAGGGAGGGGCAGCGGGAGGTTTGCCAGCCACGGGAGGTTGGCTGTGGAAGCGCACTGACCACCGGGGGCAGGCAGCTCCTGCAGCGTCTTCCCCCTGGTGGTCAATGCACAGTGCACATCATAGCTACTGGCCAGTTGTCCCATCATCCAATTGACCTCTTGTAATGGTCATTTAAGCTTTTATATATATAGATGTAAATGAATACATTTAGATGTCTTAATTTAATATGAAATGTTATAGGTACATGTGCATTGGGCTAATCTATGTTTGTTTGTTTTTAAATAAACTTTTCAAAATAAAATAGTCTTGATTTTGTTAGATAGCAAGGCTTCTTTTGTAATTTCATAACTGGGATTATGTTTATGAAAAATAAATACAGTTTCTTAAGTAGGCACACAGCTTCAAATAAAATCTCCTTCTCAGCATTCTGAAATGGCTCAAATGGTGATTCTTCAACCCTTGTTTCTGTGCTTTTTGCCACATCATCTGCCTTTTCATATCAGTCTGAGACAAGTGAGACCACATCAGGGTCAAGCATTTAAAATACCCAAGCAAATGAACAGAAGAGCAGTTTCACGTTTGAGTCCTCTCCGATATCCATGCCTCATGTTAGCCTCAGCATTCCACACAGTAACCTTTGTTTCTACTATTAGCCTCAGTACCATTAGGTTGGACGGGAAATTTAGTAGAAGGAGCATTACACTTTAACTCAGAAGACATAGGTCCTCAACATAAAAATGACCTTTGCAAGACTATTGGAAGAAACTGTCTCAGTTTCCCCGTGGTACCTTTCTTATTTCAAAACAACGAAGCAAAGACAAATGAGGGCTACAAAAAGGTTTTCATAAATTGTCTCCAGAGGAATTTAAAAATGTATCCAATTTTAACACATTTTAATACAGATGAATTTACCAAATATGTAACTATGTTCAATGTAGAAGTAAATAGAGGGATGAAAGATGGCAATAAAGTTATCTAGGAGAAGCCTGGCTCACTCTTGTCAATGTCCAGTGGCAATAAGACCCCAAAATACTGACTCATTCTAACTAAAATGTACAGAAGACCTGAGGAAGGCAGTAGGCTGGCAATATATTAAAGTGAGAAATAGAACTGTTAGACAGGCTGGAATTATTCAGGTTGGCATAACAATCTTCTTTTCTCCCTATCGTCTGAGAAAACCAAATGGTAATCAGAAGTCACTCGTTACCATGAGAAACCATTGTGAAAAAGACTCAGAAACATTTAAAATTTGTATATTTTCTGCATTCTCTCTCTACATGAGCAGACCTTCACTGGAACCAGAAAATTGCCATGAGGATAGGGAATCAGTAAAAGAAAAGTCAGATGAAGCTCATGTTTTAATGTTAAATAAGGCTCACACTACGTACTTGCCTTTGGAACTGGAGTTCTGGAGTCTGATTGTGAATTCTCCTCCTCCCTGAAGAGAGCAGGTATGAGAGAACCAAGATGGCGGAGTAGGTAAACACCTGTACTCACCGCCTCCCACAACCACATCAAAATTACAACCAAAATACAGAACAACCATCATTCAGAACTGCCTGAAAACTGGCTGAATGGAAGTCCCACAACTAGAGAAGTAAAGAAGAAAGCACATTGAGACTGATAGGAGAGGA
>NW_005871070.1:5565535-5566788 GCF_000147115.1 Myotis lucifugus | reverse complement strand
AATGGAGGGGAAAGGGGGATATCTGTAATACTCTCAACAATAAAGATTTTTTTTAAAAAAAAATAAGAATGCTGATATGGGATCTTTGGTGATATTTTCTCTTCTATGCCATTGCTTTCCACAGCTGACAACGCCCTCTGCTTTGGACACATTATTTCTTTCATTATACTAATACATTTGTACATGCATATAAGGTTGTGTCCTGCAAGCCTTGACACCAATCTGCCTCTTACAGGTGACTACACACCTCTCCTCGGTTCCATCTAACTTGACCTTGCAGGGTAACTCTACTTCCCTTGCTTCTTAGCTCTAAGAGAGGCACTATAGCCCCCAAAGCCAGCCTCCCTGATATTCTCTGTGGAAGACACAAATCTGATTGAAGTACAGGTTCAAAACTGATTTCTGATTTGATTTTGATGTTCCTAAATCTTTACTAATTGTGTCAGTTTCCCTTCTAGATAAACAAAGCTGGGTGTTTTGAAACAAACAAAAAATCCTGAAATTTATCAAACAAAAATATGGTTTTCCCATTCATCTGAATTCACTGTTTTGTCAACACATTTTATTCCCAAACATGTTTAAATGGGCATTTGCAATATTCATGTGTTGAAACAATTTTAAATAACTAACATTTTAGGCCTACAGATTCATATACACAACCTCACTGGAACTCAGGTATTTTGTTACCCCCTCCTCATCTTCAGTCACCTTAAAATGAAATTTCATGGAACCCAAAGTAATAGCTAGCCATGTAGAATTAATGAAAAAAATTATCTGGGGTCATATTAAAATGATGTTAAAAGTTCTGACTGAATTGTTGCCCTTGGTACCTAACAGAATGAAAAAAATAATAATAAAATATAAGGCAAAAGAAATTTCATGACTGCAACCAAATAGAAAAAGCATCAGAATCTAACTTAACAAGCTTCAACACAGAACATTTTTGGAACAAAGAGGCTCCGCACAAATCCATTTCTGAACAATCTCTCATACTTTCCCCCAAGAATTTAAACTGTTAATTTTAACAAAATAGAGAATAATCACGGATACCCTCATATCTGGAGAGAAGCAAATTGAGTAGTTAACAACAACTTTTCCCTCTTCTAACAGAAACTATTGCTAAGGAAAAAATGTATGAAATACAGAAATGAATGACAGGACAGACCTGAGCCAAAGTGATTTACCCACGGCAACATATACTATTGAAAGGCGTTAAATACACCTCCAGGTGATGTGCAGTGAACCTGGGAGAA
>NW_005871070.1:5561544-5564386 GCF_000147115.1 Myotis lucifugus | reverse complement strand
TCAGCAAAATAATTAATTCAAGAATAAACATGGCCTTGGCCAGTGTGTCTGAGTTGGTTGGAGTGTTGTTCAGTGCATGAAGAGTGGAAGGTTTGATTCCTGGTTGGGGCATGTACCCAGGTTGTGGGTTCTCTCTCTGATCAGGGCATGTTCAGGAAGCAATTGATCGATGTTTCTTTCTCACATCAATATTTCTCTCTGTCTCTCCCTTCCTCTCTCAACTTAGAAGAAGGAGAAGGAGAAGGAGAAGGAGAAGGAGGAGGAGGAGGAGGAGGAGGAGGAGGGATGTTAAGCCTGGATGGTATGGCTCAGTGGTTAAGGGTGGACCTATGAACCAAGAGGTCAAAGTTCAATTACTGGCCAGGGCACATGCCAGTGGGGGCCGTGCAGAAAGCAGCTGATCAATGATTCTAGCTCATCATTGATGTTTCTATCTCTCTCTCCTTCTCCCTCTCTTAAATCAATAAAAAATATTTTTTTTAAAAAAGAAAGTTATGTTAAGGTCAAATGATTAGAAGATCCAAGATGGTGGCAAAGTAGGTGGAAGCTACATTCACTTCCTCCCAGGACCAAACTGAAATTGCAACTAAAATATAGAGCAATCAACCTGAATTACCACCTAAAGACTAGCTGAAGAGATGTCCTGTAACCAAGGATTTATAGAAGAAGCCACATGAGATTGATAGGAAGGGCAGAGACATAAAAAGAGCTGGCCTTGTTCCAACCAGCAGTTGCTGAGATTCCAGTGGGATATCTCAGCTACAAGGGTCCCCTCTTAGAAGCATGGGGTCTCAATCCCAAGCCAGGCCCCAGCTCAGAGCCCTAGATATGGGAAGAGGTGCCCACATAACATCTGGCTGTGAAACAAAGCAAGGATTCTGCCCACCAGGGAAAGATAGGAGACTGCTAGAGACAGAGGCACCCTCTTAAAGAGCCAGTGCACAAAATCTTGTTCACAGCCACTCACCCTGGACTCAGGTAAAGGGAGGGTGGAACAGACTAGAGTTGTATGAGGCAAGACTGGGTTTGTGGCTCTGGGGAGAAAGATGAAGGGACAGCCACAGGACCCCTGTGCTGAGTCCCTCTCCCACACTGCAGACTCCATTATTCTTGGGTGGAGCACTTCCCTCCATATGGCATCAGCTGGGGAGAATACAATAGGCCCACCCTCTAGACTCCTTGTCACCCCACACTCCAGAGCTTGTGCCCTGCTGAGCACTAAGCTGCCTGAGCCAAAGTGTAGAGGTCTGGGCAGTCTCAGGGGGTGTCAGTGACTGAGTTGTGTGGCTGTAGGGCAGGGGCCATCACCCCCCCCCCATTTCCCATGAACCTGACTGCTGCCACCCCTCATGGGGAATATGCTGGCCTCAATCTCTAGGTTCCTGGTGGCACAGCCTCCTAACATCTGGTGGCTCCACCCTGATGAGATCTGGCTCCTGGCAGAATCTGGGAAAAACTGAATTGTGTGGCTGTAGTATGAGGAATACTTTCCCATTGCGTGTCTGATTGGTGCAGAGCCCTCCCTTCACATGGCCAAATCTTAGTCTGTTTGGGCCTAATAAACTCTGCTGTCTTCACCCTGACAGCTCCCTGAGACCCTGCACAACCACAAAGGATGGCAGACATGCAGGTGGCAGCTACACTTGGAACATCTACTGAGTGGCCTCAGACCCTGCACTGGCACTGAGTTTGAACCTGTATCATTCTGGTGAACACCACTCGTCCCTACCTGGTGACTCACAGAGAAGCTACTTGATGTAACTTGAGTACCACCAGAGACTCCTTCAGTGACTGAGCCTAACAGGCAGCCAACAGGTGGAGGTGGATCTCAGAGTACCTTGGGACTTTTGCTGACCTGCCCCTGGACCCGTACTGGTAGAAAGCCAGTTTGGGTGGGCAGCTTAATCCTTCTCCCACATATCCAGGCCCAGCAGAGGCAGCCACAAAGTGTGGATCTCTTTGTAGCCCCAAACAGGTGGTCCAGGGCCAGTAACAGGGAGCATCTGACATTGGCCTGAACCAGAGTCTCTCCAAAGAGAACCCAGAATGAACACACTTAGTGGCCAGCTTTAGACAACGTCAGAGCAGCATTCAATTAGCTTCACAAGCAGCACATCCAAAGGGAGATCTTGGCAGGCACTAGAGCCTAGTGACTAGACCCTGCTGAGGTGACTTCTGCTTTGTGTGGTCAGTACCTGTACAGCAGCTCATACACTGTGGTCAGGGTTGATCCTTACAGTCAGGCACACTGTGGGTCGACCCAGCATGAACAAGCCAATAGCAATTAAGACTCAATTACAATAGGAGGGCCCACATAACCCACACAAGGCACATTCCTGGAGGACTGAGCTCAGGTGATCAAGTTGATTGGCCACGGGTCTCACAGGAATCTTACTAAATAAAGCCACCCTACTAAGACTGGGGGTCATAGCAAATCAGACTAATACATAGAAACAAGCACAAAGAGGCAGCCAAAATGAGGAGACAAAGAAACATGCTCCAAATGAAAGAACAAGAGAAATCTCCAGAAAAAGTGTTAAAGGAAATGGAGGCAAGCAACTTAACACTTATAGTTCCAAAAAAAATGTTATAAGGATGCTCAAGGAATTGCGTGGGAACTACAACAGCATGAAAAAGGACATAGAAACCATCCTATATAATAAAAAGCTAATATGCTAATGGTCATGATGCCCGAACGACTTCAGCAGGAGGTGCATTGCTCCGGAGTGGGGCGGACAGGGAGCGCTGGAGGAGGGGAACATCCCTGCTGGGAGGCAGAGGAGAGCTGAGCGCCCGCTCACAGCCTCATACCATGTCGATCAAAGCTGCGCACTGCAGGGAG
>NW_005871070.1:5548646-5561444 GCF_000147115.1 Myotis lucifugus | reverse complement strand
ACACGCAGGTGGATGGGGCTGTGCAATTTCACGCTGCCGGGTCACTAGTAAAGAATAACCAGTCAGAAAAGAAGAATACATTATCTGAAATGAAAAATACACTAGAAAACAATAAACAGATAACATAAAGCAGACAATCTGGAAGACAACGTAGCAGAAAACACCCAATCAGAGCTGCAAAAAGAAAAAAGAAGTTTTTTTTTTAAATGAAGATAGTTTAAGGAACCTTTGGGACAACATGAAAGGTAACAATATCTGCATCATAGCTGCACTAGAAGGAAAAGAGAGAGAGCAAGGGACTGAGACCTTATTTGAAGAAATAATGACTAAAAACTCGCCAAACTGGTTTGGCTCAGTGGATAGAGCGTCAGCCTGCGGACTCAAGGGTCCCAGGTTCGATTCCGGTCAAGGGCATGTACCTGGGTTGCGGGCACATCCCTACTGGGGGCTGTGCAGGAGGCAGCTGATCGATCTCTCTCATCGATGTTTCTAACTCTCTATCCCTCTCCCTTCTTCTCTGTAAAAATTCAATAAAATATATTTTAAAAAAAAAAATAAAAAAAAATAAAATAAAATAAAAATAAAAACTTCTCTAACCTGGTAAAGGAAAAAGTCATACAAGTCCAGGAAGCACAGAGAATCTCAAATAAGATGAACCCAAAGAGGTCCACACCATCTCACATCATAATTAAAAGGCAAAACGTTGAAGACAAAGAGAGAATCTTAAAAGCAGCAAGAAAAAAGCAATTAGTTAAGGGCCCTCCCATAAAACTTTCAGCTGATTTCCTTACAAAATCTTTGCAGGCCAGAAGAGATTAACAAAGTAATAAAAAGTAAGGACCTACAACCAAGGTTACTCTACCAAGTAGAGTATCATTTAGAACTGAAGGACAGATAAAGAACATCACAGATAAGAAAAACCTAAAGGAGTTCATCACTGCTAAAGCAGTGATACATGAAATGTTAAAGGGTCTTCTTTAAGAAGAAATAGAAGGAGAAGGAGGAGGAAGAGGAGGAGGAGGAGGGGGGGGGAGAGGAGGAAGAAAAAACAGAGGAACATAGATAAAAGAATAAAATGGTAATAAATACACACCCATCTATAATCATGTTAAATATAAATGGCTTAGGGGCTTCCAGTCAATACTGCAGTATAGGTAAATGTGTTACTTGCATCCTCCCACAACCACATCAAAAATACAACTAAACTACAGAACAACCATCACTCAGAACCACCTGAAATCTAGCTGAAGAAAAACCCTATAAATAATGATATTTAAAAAAGAAAAGTCACACTGAGATGTGGGAGGAGCAGAGACATGAAACGGACTGGTCCCACATCATGTGTGGTGGGTAAAAAGTTGAGAGGAATATCTCACCATATACAAGAATGGACTCAATATGGATTAAAGACTTAAATGTTAGGCTCAAAATCATAAAAATCCTAGAAGAAAACAGAGGTAGTAAAATCTCAGACATTTCTCATAGCAATATTTTTTTTCTGACCTATCTCCTTAGGCATGTGAAACAAAAGAAAAAATAAACAAATGGAACTACATCAAACTAAAAAGGTTTTGCAAAGCAAAGGAAACCATCAACAAAATGAAAAGACAACCCACTGAATGGGGGAAGATACTCACCAATAATACATCTGATAAGGGGTTAATATACAAAATTTATAAAGAATTTATAAAACTCAACATAAAAAAAATGATCCAATTAAAAAGGCCAAAGATCCTGAATAGACACTTCTCCAAAGAGAACATACAAAAGGCTAATAGACATATGAAAAGATGCTAGGTGTCACTAATCATTAGAAATTCAAATTAAAACCAAAATGAGATATCCACACCTGTCAGAATGTCTACTATCAATGAACAAACAACTGTTGTTGAGGATGTGGAAAAAAGGGAACCCTCATGCATTGTGATAGGACTGCAGACTGGTGCAACCACTGTAGAAAATAGTATGGAGTTACCTCAAAAAATTAAAAATGGAATTGCCTTATGACCCAGAGATTCTACTTCTGGGAATATATGCCAACAAACCCAAAACACTAATTTGAAAGAATATGTGCACCCCTATGTTCATTGAAGCATTATTTACAACAGCCAAGGTTTGGAAGAAGCCCAAGTGCCCATCAGTAGATGAGTAGATAAAAAAAAGCTGTGATACATTTACACAAAGGAATACTACTCATCCATAAAAAAGAAGAAAATCTTACCTTTTGTGACTGCATGGATGGACTTGGAGAGCATTACGCTAAGTGAAATAAGCCAGTCAGAGGAAGACAAATATATGATTTTACTTATATATAGAATCTAATGATCAAAATAAACTAACAAACAAAATAGAAATGTACTCATAGACACAGAGTACAGACTGACAGCTGTCAGAGGGGAGAAGGGTTCAGGACCTGGGTAAAAAAGGTGAAGGGATTAGGACAACAACAACAACAACAACAACAACTCATAGACACAGTATGGTAATTACCAGAGGGAAAGAGAGGTGGGGGGAGGTAGAAGAAGATAAAGGGGGAATAAATAGCCATGAAAGGAGACTTGACAGGGTGGCAAAGACAGAATACAACATACAGATGCTGTATTATAGAACTGAAACCTATATAATTTTATTAACCAATGTCACTCCAATAAATTCCATTTAAAAATAAATAAATAAAATAAAGATACGGTGAAATGTTGGACATTGACTTCATTTCAATATTGATTTAGTAGCATTACAGAAATCATTGGTGCTAAAGATAGTGTAAATGTTGTAAGCCTATACAATAAAATATACTACAGCATAACTAACAAAAATTGAGAGGTATAGGAGAAAAGATGACGACAAGGAGGAGTGCTTATGTCCTCTTCTTTCAAAGACAGATAATGTCTGTAATGGAATCCTAGCTTTAAAAAAACGATGATGCCACACAACCAAATATTTGCCTTAATCATTTTGAAACCTTAGAGAGATCTTTCAGAAAATAGTATCTTTTGTGCTGGAAAATATTTATTCAAACTCCAATTTTTTCTTAAGTTTTACCTGTCCCCTTATCCCTTGCTGGGGAAAAGAAGGACAAGGCTTGCTGCCCCGCGCTGGGCTTCTGGGGGCCCTTTTCCATAAGGCCGGGCGCCACTGTGGAGTCCTCTCTTCGCGAAGGGATTTTCTCCCAAGATAACCTGCCTCCTGGGGTGATCTCAGTGGCCCCGGAAGTCTCTGGTCACCATGTTCTTTAATGACTAGAGATGTTTATTGGACTAAAAAATTCAATAAATACAAGCCTCTTTGTTATGAATTAGAGCTAAGAAAACTGCTATTATATTTTGGCCTCACAATTCAATATTAAAATGTTAAACCAAGTGTTCTAGAATCCTTGTGTATCTCACAGGATGAAAGGCTCTTGCCTTCTTACAAACAGGGCATCACTGGCCCTATTTTTACAAAGTGTTAAGGTACAAAGGTGAAGTAATTTGCCCAAGGCAGAGAAAGGCAGGAAAAGTGAGAAACAGATACAAGGAGAGTACTAGTCTTCAGGTTTATTATCAAACGAAGAAAGTCATGTCGATGCGTTGGAAACAAGACTCCCCCCGCACACCGAGTGAGAGGTCCAAGGTCCCTCACTCGGTGTGCGGGGAGCTGCCTGGTGGAGACATTCTGAGCACCTGCTTTGGAGTGTGACCTGGGTTTTACACTCAGCTGTCCCACTTTCTAGCTTATTGACTTACCTTCCTCCTCTGTAACGCCGGGAAAGCAAAGGCATTAGCTCACCAAGTTGTTGTGACCATCAAGCAAGATAGAATATGTAAAGCATTTCCCAAGGTCCTGGCCATAATAACTTCTCAATAAATGTTCATTACAGAATATGTCAAAGTGATAACATATTTACTACCTCTCTCAGCCTTGATTTTCTGCTACAGTGATGACTTGTTCGTACGACCCTGAGATACCTGATGTGTTTGGCTGCCTCTCTATGTAAGCATCAATCTACTTAGATGTGAAACCCAGGAATCTAAGTGGATAGAAGGGGTACCAACTGCACCCATTTTGATTTAGATTTTGCCAACAGAGTACCCTCTTGAGGCCTGCACATATCACATTAGCTCTATGAAGTTTCTCTGGGAGGCAGGGCCTGCCATTCAAAAGACCTTTCTTCTGTATTGATTAATGGGACCCAGGAAAAGCTCAGAAAATGTGAGACCTAAATAAACTGGAGGTCTCTACAGTCCTTCCTTCCCCGAGCACAGCTTCCCAACCAGTGCGCTGTGGATGGCCACCAGCCCAGAATACTATAAATATTGTCATTATCTATTAGCACTTTTATGTGTAAAGGGTTCGGAAGCAATGCAGAGTTCACTACCATTGTCAGGGGTTAAGAACTATGGACTATGATTTAGAACCCTAGTTGCTAACTCTTATATTAAAATTCCTTGACTATAAACCATCCCAGTTATGGACTCTTTGCCTCTCCAACTCAAGAATCTAAAAAATATATTTACTATTCTTAAACACTGTGGCAGTGACTAGGAAATGGGTCTCCTAATTAGACATGCAGTATCATTTAACTCCTCCCTCAGAATATACTTTGTGATTCTAACTTATCTGCCAACCCAAAGCTGCACTCAGATCAGATGCCAGACCCCCGCCTCAAAAAAAAAAAAAAAAAAAAAAGAGGCAGAGGTGGCCAGAAGTCACCAGCATTTTTAAAACACACCTTAATGAAAAGTCACTTTTCTATCCGATCCAGCATATTTGAATGGAAAACCAAATACTTTTGCTTCTAATAAGTATAGAGAGCCTGACAAGCTAATGGCTTTTTTCTCCCCCGGCACTAATCTCAAATACAATAATGTCTAAACATGATATTTTTCTTTAGACATTCTGTTATGGAGCAAATACTGAATTCTCGGGCCTACACCTTTAGTTTGTCTCTCTCCGTCACTGACTCGGAAATAAAGATGAGTGGGAGATGCTGAATGAACCGGACCCCTGCGTGCAATGGTTTATGACAGATGACGATATATGATGAGAATACAAAGCCCTGATGATGATAGGCTTATTTATCGATTGTGAATAAAATTCGTGAAGTGTGAAGCTGAGAACAGCACTGGAGGGAATTGGGCAGAAGGCCATCAGGAATACTGTGCACTACACAGAAGCAGAACTAAGAGCTGCCTGGTGAAAGCCAGAGTGGACGGGACCCGGACAGGATTTGGAATGGTGCTGACTTGCTGGTCCTCTTTCTGCTTCCACCTCCTTGGCACGGTAGGCCTGTGCAGTGACTGGGAGGTGAAAGAAAAGGCACAGGAATTCAGAAGGCTGGTGTTCCAGAACCAGCTCTGCCCCTAACAAGCTATGTGACATTAGGCAAGAATTTGAATCCCCTTGGGGAGGGGGGCCGGCAGCAGGAATCCCTTCATATTCTTTCTCTGTAAAAGAGGAGGTTTTATTCAACATTGCAGCGCACAGTCCTGGGCCTCACAATGCCAAGATGAGTAACATGAGGCTGCCATATTTACTGGGGAGGCCGATGCTGTAGACACCTACAGTACAGGCCCGCCCAGTGCAATGGAATATGCAGCCAGCTCAGTGATGGGCCTTGCATTCCCAACATCCTTTAGGAGTCCATATTCTATTGTTTAAACTACAAAACCATATTTTACAAGCACTTGAGGAGCTAACAAAAATGGGCTAAAAAGCAGCAAAATATGAGAGGCTTTTTAACACCCAGGCAATGTCCAAGACGGCTAGGAGGAAAGCACTGCAGATCTGAGAAGTCATTTGCATATTGCTGGATGATTTACATATCGGAGGGAGCCAGTGTCTTCCCCTATATTCTCCCTCACCAAACCACTGCCGAGACAGCTCAAAACCCTCAAGAGGGTTTTGCCCGATGTACATGGGAATTTACATACCATAATCTCACAAAATGAGAGCAGAAGAAAAGCATTTCTTTACTGTATTTGTCTTCCTGCAACCCCAGAAGCACGCTCACAGGAAGCCCTCAATGACAGAGCTTCCTAAGAGGTGGATCCCGGAGAGTCATGGCAGGTAGTGATTGAAGAAGAGAATAATTGTGGCTCTAATTTAGGTTAGTGACAATACAGTCTTGAAGTAGATGTCATCTTGAAGACTTGTTGAGATTTCATTTGAAAAACACAGGATCTGTATTGTTTTCTAATGCTGCCTAACAAATTAACACGTACCCAGCAACTTTAAAAAAACACAGATTTATCATCACATAATTTCCATGTATCAGGAGGCCCAGTATGGGTTAGCTGGGTTCTCTGTCCAGGGTCACTAGATTGATGACTTCAGCTCCTACAGACCACTACAGATTTCTGCCATGTGACCCTCTCCATAACGTGGCAGTTGCCTTTTCAGAGCCGGCAAGAGAAGCTCTGACTGCTTCCATCTCTAATCTCTCCGAGCATGTCAAACGGCCGCGAGTTTGACATGCTTGCCCCTCATTTAAGAGTTCACCTGATTGAATCAGGCCACTTAGGACAGCTCCTTTTTAATTGAAGTCAACTGAACAGGGACTTTAATTACACCTGTCAAATGTCTGCATCTTTGCCATATAAGGCAACATAATCATGGGAATAAGAGACCATCATCTTTGCTAAATTCCACTGCTTAGAAGCAAGTGACCAGTTCTACCCACACTCAAAGGGGGGGGGGGGGATTTGATTATACACAGGCATGGTCTTTGAGCGTCATTTTCGAATTCTGCCTACCACAGAATCTCTCTTCAGATCCTTTTATATGGTTTGGTTTACTTCTGTTGGTTTCGTTGTATAGGATTCTCTGCTCCTTCTGGAGAGTAATCTTCCAGAAACAAGTCTCTCTCCCTCATCAGCATTGTGCTCAGATTTTATCATTACTCTTCTAAGGTGTGGGGAAAGGAGGTGACAGGAGGTTTTTACCCTCCTACTTTAGCAACTTCTTATTCCTTCTACTGCTTTCTCCCAGGAGAAAGAGTAAAATGGTACAATATAGAGCTCTCACAATCAACTCAAAATCCCCACAGATTACATGAAATTACCCTAGAGAAGGTCACCTCACACAGGGAAATTTTTCTGTGAAATCACGCCAAGCAGAAGAAGTTTTTGCCCCAGGGGAGACCACAGAGGAGGCTCGGCCAACAAGGCATTGCAAACATAGCGCCAGCCATCAAATTGATACCTCCTCTTGTTTCAAAGTAAAACCCACTGCTTATCTGCTCCCCTCTGGGGCTTTACCAAGCCGCCTGCAGCCAGATCAGCAAGCTTCTTGACCTCACCCCACACTCCAGGACTGAAGGACTTAACTTCTTGACATTATCTTTTCAACAGGAAAGAGGTTTGGGGTTAACGGGAGTCATGGTGTTTTCACAAAAAGCTGTTTTGTTTCTGTACTAATTCCTGGCACTTTTCCATGCACCTGCCTTTCACCTCCCCTTCTCCCTGGTACTTCCGGATCTTTTTCTACATCCCTCCTGTCTTGCTGGACGGGGTTCAGCCATCACTTCAACCCATCACCCAGGCTCTTTACTATCCCCTCCCTGGGCCTGCCTCCAACACCCTCCTTAGTCCATACTATATTGATTTTCTGAAATGAGAAGCCCTTTGCACTTATGAATAAATGGTGCTAAATCAACCCAGCAAGGTTGAAAGAGAATACTCTACAGCAGAGGTTCTCAGCCTGTGGGTTGGGACCTCTTTTGGGGTCGAACGACCCTTTCACAGGGGTTGCCTAAGACCATCCTGCATATCAGATATTTATATTACGATTCATAACAGTAGCAACATTACAGTTATGAAGTAGCAACAAAAATAATTTTATGGTTGGGTCACAACCTGAGGAACTGTATTTAAAGGGCCAGAAGGTTGAGAACCACTGCTCTAAAGGGAAAGAAAATGGAAGAGAAAAAAAAGAAGGGGGAGAGAGAAACACATCATAACCACCAAAAAACAGGCAAGTCAACGGAATTTCTGTAATATAAAACTAAATCTTAGACCAAGATTGAATCTGACTTGGGCAGGGAGAAACCTAGACCTAATAATTGCAAATAAAAGGAGGTGTTGATTGCTCTACAAAGAATGCATTGTTGGAGCAGCAGTTCCCATGGGTTCTGTGCTGTCCCAGCATTAACATCTCCTGAGACAATAACTGAAAAGAAGCATTTGTCCTTGGGCATCACCCAGTTTTTAAGACTGTGGGCCAGGTGGGCCTGGGTTTGAATCTTAGTTCTGTTACTTACTTTATCAAATCATTGATCTGCTAAAAACCTCCATTTCTCCTTCGTAAAATGGAAGCCGTGTACTCACCTCACAGCTGCTGTTGTGAGGATCGCATTAGATACACAACCAGTGATAGGATTAGCGCAATGTCTGGCATGTGATAGATGCTCAACAGGTACTGTTGCTCCTGTTATTAAAAATCCCTAGACCGAGGAGCAAGCGTCCCAGCATAATGCTGTTCGACTTTACCTTCCTGCCTCACTTAAATGTTGTGATCAGACTAGCTTCTTTGATTTTAATTTATGAGAAAGAACTTTTTTTCCAAATGAAGAGTTTCTGAAACTTACAGGCTAAAATAGTCACCTGAGGCAGGAGCCATGGAAACCCTGCTACGCTTGAGGCCTCTGCCCCCAGATCAGGGTCTTGGAGGTGGTTTTCTTTGGGGATGAAGTTCTGTAGAAGCACGCTGGCAACTGACGCCCAGAGCAGCAGCCATGACTGTTTATTTCTGCATTTGTGCAACTGATAGCCAAGAAGGTCAAAAGAAACAGGAATATTATCAGAGCAGCTTTCCTGGAACTGGAGTGAGCCAGACCCACTCCAGGAGCTCATTTGAAAACCTGAAATACATGGGGTCAAGGAAAGTATAAGGAGACAAGAGGGGCCATTTCTAATAAAATAAATAAATAACCTTTAAAATATTTTGAAAAACCACTGTTGATTTGGAAAGATTTCAAGCATACAGTCAGCAAGTGAGATGCTAAGTGTCTTTTCTCTAATAATCCCCTGAACCATAAACCAAGTCCAAGCCCTTCAGAAAAGCCTCACACATTAAGTCAGAGCCCGTTCCATAAACACACATACTAGCCCTTTTCACAAAGTATCTGGCAGCAGGTCATGAGCTCTGTTATCCAGTTAAGGTCAAAGGTTTCCAGGTCTGACGCAAATTATAGAGAGCGAAGATAAGGCTCATATTAAATTCCATCCACAGCTTGATCCCTAATAAGTGGAACTTGTAGAGCAGGAGTTCTCAGACTTAGTGTGCCTCAGAAATAAGCAGAGATGCTTGGCATCAGGACCCACACATTCGATTTTTATTCATTCAACAAAGATTTGTTAAATGACTTATATGTCGGGCAGTGGGGATACAAACAAGATCTCTAGCCTCACAAAAGCTTATTGTCCAGTGGGGATCTGGACAAAAACAAAAGCATACCATTGCAATAGTGCCGTGCTCTAAACTGCCATCATAGAGACAGATTTAGCTTTTTCTTGCAACTTCCTCCCAGAAATCAGGAAGTTAGGCCAAGTTACGATGAGACAACCACGACGTGCCAGGTCATGTGCATACATTTGCCCATTTAACCCTGAGGCAGGTAATGTCCTCCCCATATCACTGGGGAAGAAACTAACGGTTTAGGGGGTGGGTTCCTACGTTGGTCTGAAGCCCAGGTCTTCCTGCCTCCTCAGGCCATGTCAGACCCACTGGCTCGGGCCCTCAGTGATCACAACTTCACTCAAGACTCTACAGCTAAGAAATGGCACTAGAGTTGGGTCAGCTGCATTTTTCAGCTGGTCAGCACATTGCTATAGGGCATGGAGAGAGAAACGACTGAGTGAAAAGAACGCAGAAATTCAAGATAATGCTTCGGACAGAGAGACTGTGAAGTGCAAGACAGCTCCCCTACCACTGCCTGCAGGGGTTTGGCTGGATACCCCTCGGGTCGTGGGAAAACTTGGCCACGAGAGGGCAGAGTGTGCATTGGAAAAATCACAGCAAAAGTCCCAGTAGCCCTTGGTGAGAAAGGAGCCCAGTGCCGCATGCTTCATTAACTGTTCCAGTGCTGACAAATACTGGCTGTCCTCCCGCCTCAGGCAGGAAGCAGATGAGAGATGTTCATGCTGGAATATGGTGCCTGGTTGCTGCACCTCAGAACATAATGTGTGGGAAGTGGCTGACCAGCTCCATTGGTTTCCATAATTCTTAGAATTATAAAGCGCATGCAGTTTAACCCTGGGACTGACAACGCAAGCTTCTTCAGCATATTACAAACTTTCCCCACAGCGTGAAGTATACAGGGGTGGGCAAAAGTAGGTTTACAGTTGTTCATATGGAAAATAATACATTAATAAAAACAAGAATAAACTGTCTCACATACTCACAACTGTAAACCTACTTTTGCTCACCCCATATAGTGCAGTTTAAAAAAAAAAAAAAAAAGGAAGTTCATAATGTCAATGACATATAACAGCCTTACAATAGCCAAAGTAAGAGTCATAGCAGGGGGGTGGGAATCAGTTTAGGGTTAAGTCCTGGCTCTATAACTTACCAACTGTAACCTCAGTCAAATACTTAACCTCTATAAACCCCGTTTCCTCATCTCCAAAATAGAACCCATTCAATAGGTTTGTTGGGGGATTAAATGAGTTACTGAGGATAAGTACTTAGCGCAGTTAGCAGTCACTACTGGTAGCTGCTAGGCTGTGATACTAGTTATGTTAACAGAGTTTTAGCTGCAGACTAATGCCAGAGAGAAAGCAGAGCTTTCCTACCACCACCCTCCTTACCACGGCCACAGCGCCCTGCACTGCGCCCATCAGCCCCTCCCTCCTCAGGGAGAGCCTTTCCTCCTCAGACCATTGTAAATCTTCATTTTCCCCCTCTTCTCTGGCTCCTCCATTCCCACCCTGAAACACGCTCCAGTCTCTTCTATATTAAAAACAAATATTAGTGCACAAAACCCAAACCTCCCCCATACCCCATATGTCCCTGGAATTCCCCTTCCTCTCCCCCCTGTGCAGCAAAACTTCTCAATGGAGCTTTCTACAACCCAAAGCCCGTATTTCCTCCTTGTCCACTTACTTCTCGGCCCATTCCACTCGGATTGCACCCCGTGTGCTTTGCCAATGCTGCCGGCACGGCCACACGACCCCCGCAAGCCCCTCTGTTCTCTTCCCACTTGGCTGCTCCGCAGGCGTGACCCAGGTAACCTGGGAAACACCGCTGTCCCTCAGGCTCAGGAGCACCAAACTACACCTCAGTGCTGGCGGCTGGCTTTGCTTTCTCTGCCCAGCCTGGAGATGCCGGAACCTCCCAGGCTCTGGCTCAGGCCCTCTTCTGATTCTACTCCCTTCTTCAGTGCCTGTCCACTCCCCATGATCCATGGCCATCTCCATGTCCACACTGTTTCACAGTTTTAGGCCCACACACATTTCCACCCGAATCTCATGCGCACCTCGAGCTCAACGTGCCCCAGACTGAATTACTTCTCCCCCCGCCACCTGCCACCCACACAACTGAACCTGCTTCTTCAACAGTCTCACTCGGACATCTGTACCCCATGCAGCAGGCATTTAAGTCAGAAGTTGGCCAGTACCCTTACACTTTCCTCTTCCTTATCCCTCACATCCAATCCATTGTGATTCCTGTCCATTCTACCTGCTAGATTTTCTTTCCCAGTCTCTTCCCCTTATTCTCCACTGATCTCATCAATCTAAGCTATCATCATCTTTTGTCGGCCCTTCTCCATTCTCATCTTTACACTCCAGCCAGACCAAAAAAAAAAATGGTTTCAAATGTCAATTTTATCATGTCATTTCTCACATTTGAAATCCTGTATTGATTATAGTTTTTTGGGTAAAATCCAGAATCCTCAAAAAATTATAAACTTCCGTTCATCTGGCCCTTTCCCACCTCTCAGCTTTGTGTCACACCACTCTTACCTCTCCTTCTCCCTTCAGCTTCCAAAAATCCTCTCTCCTCTCATCTTAAAAAACACAATTGGTTAAATTAACATGTATCTATTGTGTGCCAGGCACCATGGGAATTTCAAGGCTGTATCAGTCACAGCCCCTGCCCTCCAGGATTTCCCATTGTGGGGAAAGAGGAGACCGACTAGTATTTATACCCATTAGTGCAGTGGTTCTCAACCTTCCTAATGCCGCGACCCTTTAATACAGTTCCTCATGTTGTGGTGACCCCAATTTCATTGTTACAAATTGAACATAATTTAAAGCATAGTGATTAATCACAAAAACAATATGTAATTATAAATGTGTTTTCTGATGTCTTAGCGACCCTTGTGAAGGGTCGTTCGACCCCCAAAGGGGTCACGACCCACAGGTTGAGAACCGCTGCTCTAAGGCCTTGCCAGCAGCCGGGTGTCCTGTCTCTCCCGAGTCAGCGAGAGCCAGGCAGGCCCCTCTGTGACAAGATGGTGAGGAGACCAGCTACAAGTGGCCCCCGCGTCGTCATGGAAGCTGGCTGCTCGTTCCCAGCCGTGGGGCGAAGCGCAGGGTGGGGCCAGGGCGGGCCCCAGCCCGGCAGCCTCTTCCCTCCCAAGGCTCCCGGGAAGGGGGGCATCGTCCAGGGGCCCCCGGGGGCCCCTGGGGGGGGCTTTCCGTTCCTGGGGAAAGGCCCGGGGCCTTCCCCCCAGGATGAAAAAACTCGGGGCCTCCGCTGGACCCCGCTAATTGACCCCCAGCAACAGGGAAGCCTGTTGGGCCCCCACGTTGGCCCCCACCTGGAATTCGAGGTGAAGAATTGGAAGGCTCCATGGAAAGGACTAGGGAACCCATT
>NW_005871070.1:5542579-5544870 GCF_000147115.1 Myotis lucifugus | reverse complement strand
GGGAGCCCAGCGCTAGCTGCTCCTGCGCCTCGTCTGTGCTAAGCACTTCCTTGAATCGCTATCCCAAGCTTTAATAATCATACCCTCATAGCCACCTGGACTGTATTGCGAAGTCTTTCCTGCACAAAGTCAAGAACCCACACACTATTGGCTGGCCCTAGGCCAGTGATGGCGAACCTATGACCCGTGTCAGAGGTGACACGCGAACTCATTTTTTTGGTTGATTTTTCTTTGTTAAATGGCATTTAAATACATAAAATTAATATCAAAAATTTAATCTTTTTTTACTATGGTGCAAATATAAAAAAAAAAAATTATGAATATTCTATATGTGACACGCCACCAGAGTTAAGTTAGGGCAGTGATGGCGAACCTATGACTCATTTTTTTTGGTTGATTTTTCTCTTGTTAAATGGCATTTAAATATATAAAAATAAATTTTCAAAAAATATACATCTTTGTTTTTACTATGGTTGCAAAATATCAAAAGAATTTCTATATGTGACACGGCACCAGAGTTAAGTTAGGGTTTTTCAAAATGCTGACACGCCGAGCTCAAAAGGTTCGCCATCACGGCCCTAGGCAGACCCACTCAGGGCCAGGTCCCCAGCTGGTAACAATTCTACTCTAGGTTTAAAAACCTGAGGGGGAATTAAGGGGATGGGGCATGAGTATATGTGCTTTTGGTGGGGGTAACAGTATTTGAACTCTGCCAAATCTAAAATAATTATAGATATGAGTTTTCCAAATTACAAAGCCAGTACTTTGCTGATGTCATTTTTAAAACACCTCCCCTATAGGAAATCATTATTAAAATCCAATCTCCTTTGTGCCACTTGGGGGCAACACCAACAGGTTTGATTTATTAAGCTGCCCCGCCTCTGTCTGCCTTCTGAAAGCAGGGAAGTTGCACTTTCAAAGGGTGGCAGCAACCCCCCAACCTGCCTGATGACTGGGAGCTCTGGACATGTTTACATATTTGTTTACTTGAAGTCAAATTATTTTCAGGTATCTCAGGACACGGCAAGGCGAGTGTCAGCTATGAAGACTGGCTTGTAGGTACTGGGTGAAATGTCCTGCAGGGGGATTCTTTGCACAGACAGAGCACAGCTTCCAAGAGGATCTCCATCAACAAAGGCAATGTAATTCGGAATGACCACCAGCAATAGGAAGTCCAGCACCTGTCACCTGGCTTCTCTAAAGCAACATTCTGAAACCCACAGAAGCCGTAAGCAGCCGTCACTGAGCAGGTGAAAAGGGCAGCAGCTACCCTGCAGATGCGCAGGACAAAACTCCAGGCCCGGGGCAGGTAACCAACAAGAATAAGCCAAGGCCAAGCACGAAGAGACGTGGAAGCTCGGGTCCAGGGACAAGTTTAGGGTCCAGCTGGAGCTCTCCTTTTCTATCTGTAGGGCTCATAACTGGACCCCTCCCAAGCAGCCTCAGGCTTCTCTCCTAACTGCAGATCCCTACATGCCTACAGACTAAGGGAGTGTCTTGACCAGACTTTAAAATTTTGGCTTTGGCTTCTGTGAAAAAAATGGGTTGGAGGAAAACAAAAGGGGTATGCAGAACAACCAGCCAGGAGTCCATAGCAATAGTCTAGGAAAGACAATAGGAATGATGACAGGGTAGGTGGAGGCAGAGAGAGTCAAGTGATGAGGAGACAAAATGGACAAAATCTAGTGACTGGCAAAGAGGAAAAAGGGCTCCATGGTCAACTGCAAGGATGGTGGTGCTCATTGTTAAAATGGGAAACCTGGCAGGAGAGCCGTGAGGAGGAGGGCGGTATAGTAATGAGTTCAGAGTGCAGCTCTGAGTTGGAAATGTTTGGCAACAACTCACTGGAAATGCTTAGCGGGAAGCAGGGCATACTGTACTTTAACTACACAGCTATTGCTGCGTCCTGTTTTTCTTCTCACTTTCCTTACTAATCATCTAGGGGCAGGGTCAATATCTTAAATGTATTTTAATCCTCAATGCCTAGGCCATTAGGCCACTCAAATGCTTTATGAGCAACCACAAGTATGAACAAATTAAAGGGGAAATCCACAAGGGAGAGGAAGGAAGGAAGGAAGGAAGGAAGGAAGGAAGGAAGGAAGGAAGGAAGGAAGGGAAGGGAAGGGAAGGAAGGAAGGGAAGGGAAGGAAGGAAGGGAAGGAAAGGAAGGGAAGGGAAGGGAAGGGAAGGAAGGAAGGGAAGGAAGGAAGGGAAGGAAGGAAGGAAGGAATAAACACCAAACCACCACAAAAGCAGGAAAGATGAGATGGACGTTAGTCTAAAAACAACTC
>NW_005871070.1:5468426-5542479 GCF_000147115.1 Myotis lucifugus | reverse complement strand
CACAGTTTTATAACAAGAATATATTTATCTCACAAATTTACGGAAAATGAGTAAGAACACAGCTAGATCACAGGCAGTAATAGAAATAGATCATTTACAGTAGTGATCAGAGCTGAGACTAGCTGTGTATGTGCCTAAGGCATAACCCAGCCCCTTAAGCTTCACTTGCCTGGCAAATACTGTCTTAAGAACTCATCTAGGATGTCTGAACTCCGCAGGGTGTTGATTGGATTATCTCTGAAGCTGCCTTCTAAAGGCCAATAATGTATTCATTCCAGTTCAGAAACTTTGAAAGTGGTAAAGTAAACTAGAAGAAAATTTCAGAAATAACACTCTGGGGTTTGGAGAGAGATGGGACAGCGGCACTGGCATGAAAGGGAACAACACAAAGACAGTTAATCCAGGAGGGGAAAGAACACAAGATCAGGGTGATGGGCTCCAGGTGCAAAGAGTTTAAGGGTCAGTCTTTCTCCCCCATTTTCACTGAGCGGGAAAATAGAGCCATAAATCTAAACTTGTTATTTCTTCATTTAAAACCCTTCAAAACGTCCCCAGTACCTTTGGATCATGTATAAACTCGTCAGCCTGGATGAAACCCTATACGTGTCCCCCCACATCATGATCTGATTCTTACCTCTGCTGCCTTATTCAGTGGTGAAACTAAGACTAAGCCGCACTCGGGAGGGAGGTGGTTGGAAACTAATTTTCTATTGCTGTGGAATAAATTGCCATAACTTGGCAGCATAAAACAACACAGTTATTATCTCACAATTTCCGGGAATCAGGAGGAGTCTGGGCACAACTTAAACGGGTCCTCTATTTAGGATCCCACAAGGCTGTCATCAAGGTGTTGGTAAGGTTGGGTTCTTCTGGAGGTTCAACTGGGGAAGTATTTGCTTCCTTATACTTGTAGTTGTTGGAACATCCAGTTCCTTGCGGCCATAGGATTCAGGGCAGCTTGCTTATTCAAATCCAGAGACACAGGGGGAGACTCCAGCAAGATGCAATCTTATCTAATCACATAAACAACATGATCATACCCATTCTATTGTTTTTGCCATACTCCCTGGATTAAAGTCTGCCTACACTCAAGAGGAAGGGATTATACAAGGGTGTGAACACGAGGAGGTGGGGATCACAGGTCACTTCATGTCCATACACACATAGGGCCGATGGTATATAGCCTACCAGCTGCACTAAAGCTCAGAGAGTCTTCCCCACAAGGAGGATTAGGGTACAAGGAAAAGATTGACAGTATCTGTCATCTTCCAACACAAATGTTAATCACAGTGCTTTAAAGATGATTTGATTATTTTTCTCTTACTAGGCCTGAAAGTCTTTGGAGGGAGGTACCATATTTTTTATACCAACTCTAGCATCATTCCTGGCACATAGCATTCCCTCACTACAAATGTGTGACAATGAACAGACAGACTGGTTTTGGATGTATAGGTATCAATTTAAAAACGATATAAATTATCTTCAACGTAGTGTTTCTCTCTCATAACGTTTATAGAAGTTCTAGTACTTGTTTTGCCCATCTCAACCCTTGGCCATAAGCATAGTTTCAGATAATAAGCTGTCTCAGAAATCCTATCTTTTATATGTTAAACAATCCTATTTATGAAGTAATATTCTAATTAATGTTTCCTTGATCACAAATAAATTGGCCAATAAATCAATGGCCAAATTTTGCAAATACTATATAGGAGCCTCTAGGCCAGCCGTGGGCAAACTACGGCCCGCGGGCCGAATCCGGCCCGTTTGAAATGAATAAAACTAAAAAAAAAAAAAAGACCGTACCCTTTTATGTAATGATGTTTACTTTGAATTTATATTAGTTCACACAAACACTCTATCCATGCTTGTGTTCCGGCCCTCCGGTCCAGTTTAAGAACCCATTGTGGCCCTCGAGTCAAAAAGTTTGCCCACCCCTGCTCTAGGCTATAGGAAGGGAGATAGATGGCTCATGGAGAGACCAATGCACAGATTTAGTCAAACTGTAAATCAATTGAGGAGGGGGGCGGGGAAAGGTAAGACTTTAGAGCAGGGGTGGGCAAACTTTTTGACTCGAGGGCCACAATGGGTTCTTAAACTGGACCGGAGGGCCGGAACAAAAGCGTGAAAGCCTTTGCAATATGAGCCTTTGCAAAGAAAAATGAAAACCATATCAATAAACACTCTAGAGCAAGCATGTCAAACTCGCAGCCCACGGGCCTCATGCCTCATTTATTTGGCCGGTGTTAGCCTTTGAGTTTTACATGCTTGCTCTAGAGCTATTCTCTGGTGCAAAATAATAAGTAGAAGAAAAAAAAACCATTGGCTTAGCCTTCCATGTTGGATGTTTAATATGTTAAATATTCTACACAAATACTTAATTTGCTGTTTCCTTCTGGGCATGTGCCAATTAAACACCCATTACATGGTACCCATGTAATGCCAGTTGGTTCAATCCCATTGCTATCTTACAAACCAATAGATGAATGTGATCAGCAGGAGTGTAAGATCTGTATAGTAGCATGATGAGTCTTACAAATTAGAAAAGGCTTATAAACCCTTGCATTTCTGTAGCTCCTGGGAAATCAAGCAAATTGGAAACTCACATTCACATGTGACAAAAATATTCTTTGTGTGCACCAAATTCCACTTGAAACCAAAGTGATTTTCAGCTTTGCTCCCCATCCCAGAGTTCTAGCAGAATAAGAAGTCAAAGACTTTCCTTATATTTATTAAGGTATACAAAAACAAAAGGCTCTGCCCGCATGAATAACAACCTAGAAAGAGAACCATAGGATGCACTACTAGCCTGAATCAATATTGAACAATCTTGAGTGTTAAGTATTACGGTCGGTAGGCTGAAAAATATCCCCCCAAAATTATCCACACCCTAATCTCTGGAACCTGTGGCTATTACCTTATGTGGCAAAAAGGACTGCAGATGTAATTAGATGAGGATCTTGAGATAGATTATCCTGCCTTATCAGAGTGAGCTTTAAATGCAAATGCATGCATCTTTATGACAGGGAGATAGGGACCTCTCTCTCTCTCTCTCTCTCTCTCTCTCTCTCTCTTACACACACACACACACACACACACACACACGCACAAGAGAAGGCAGTGTGATCACAGAAGCAGAGATGAAGGTACACAGCCACAAGCCAAGGACAGTGGACAGCCACCAGAAGCTGTTAGAGGCAAGGAATAAAGTCTTCCCTAGAGCCTCACCCAGGAGGGAGTGCCAACACCTTCATTTCAGCTTAGAAAAACGGATTTTGGGTCTCTGGCCTCCAGATATGTTGTTGTTCTAAGCCAGCAAGTTTGTGGTAATTTGTTACAGCAGTCCTAGGAAACTAAAACAAGTACCATGAAGAAAACCACACAGGAGGGTTGCGAGTATAACAGAGGGAGAGGGAAGGGCAGCTGTGATGGATGGGATAGTCGGGGAGAGTCTGGGATGACAGGTGAGCTCAGAGCTGATGGAGAGAAATGGCTGAAAGGAGACTGAGAATGGCCACTGCTTGGGTAGGAGGGAGGACATGGCTCTCCTGATTAGGACGATTTTAGTGGAAAGGTGAGACCTGTTTGGAGTGAGTTCAAGAGAGAATGAGAGGTGATGAATAGAACAGAAGGAACTTCTGTGTAGTTCTGCTCCAAAAGGAGGGCAGAGAAAAGGGACAGTAACTGGAGCAAAGCAGGGAGTCAAAGGCCCATTTACATACTCTGTTTAATTTAGTGCAATGATCGTGAAAGAAAGCTCCACTGAGGTCTACACAGGTTCTGTGATTTGCCCATAGTCATACAGCAGAAGAGAGACTAAGAAAAAATTCAAAACAGTTTCAACTCTTAGTACAAAATGCTTTATGATACAGTAACAAAAAAGATGAAAATGGCTTATTCCTGGAGGAAGGTGAACGGAGCCTGGGCCGATAACTGTCCTCTGAGCCGCTCACTTCACACCAACACAGACCCAGGCTTCCTGGCACCAGCTCTGCCACTGCAAGTCCCAGTGGAGACATAAGACAAACATTCCTGACCAGTAACTTGGTCAATAAGTACAGGCTCAAGGAATTAATGAAAAATAAGACTTGTCATTCTCATATATTGCATGAGTAACTCCAAGGATTGTTAGTGAAGAGATTATTGTCAGTAATAAAAAGAAAATATTTTGATTATAAATGCTAATTGACTAGATGGAGTAGACAAGTGAAAGATCTATGGCATATGTTCTGGTGTTAAAAAGAGTGAATATTTTCAGAAGACCACCAATAAAGCTAAACTGAAGAGAAATATAAGAATTTAAATTTAATAATGAAATCAATCGCATGCATCCAGTGGGTGTTTTGATCATATTGTGTGTGGTTCAGCTGCATTTGCGGGATTCTGCAGTCATCTTTGAAACACTGAAGAAGTGAGAGCTACTTAGGGCTCAATACTTCATATTGATCTCTATGAAGTATAGATAATAGTCCCTACTTCCCAGGGTTGATGGGGGAATTAAATGAGATAAAGATGTATGAACTCTTAGGCACCCACTGTCCATGGAGGCCAGTATATATATATGATCCTCCCCTATCTATGCCATCCTCCTTTTTCTTCCTCCTTCCCTCTCCCCCATCACCACTACCACCAGCCACAGGCCCTGGGAGATCTGGCTCTGCCTACCCCTATGATCTCACTTCCACCCACTGTTCCTTCTGCTGACTATGCTCCAGCTACACTGACCTTCCTTGTGTTCCTTGAACACACTGTGCTTGCTCTCACCTGGACTTCTGCTCGAGCTGGAAAGCTCTCCCCCACGATCCTGACATGGGGGATTCTCTCTCTCTGTTCAGATCTGAGCTCAAATGCCATCTCCTTGAAGAGGCATTCCACAAGCACCACATTAAATCTTCTTCTAGTAATTAGTCCCAATTCATAGCACCTTATTTTATTTTCTTCACATCACTCATTTCTGGAATGAGCTTTGTCCCGTCTCTCCACACTAATGGCAAAGACCTGGTCTGTCATATCTCTTACTTCTCACCCAGCACCTGGGACAGTACCTGGCCAGAGTAGTGGCAGTCAATAAACATGTAATGGAGTGAATCATCTGTGGAGTATGTACACACACCTATTTATGTATTGGCAACTGTGTGATCACAGGTAAGATGCCTGGGAGCTCAATCCTGATTCCCTGTCAGTGAAGGCGATTAGGATCTCCCTGCATTATGAGCATTCTATGAAGTGCTCTAAGTCAAGCACTTAACAATGTTAGATACAACATATAATCTCTTAATAACTGTTAGCATGTATTCCCTATCAAGCAAAATTGTTGTCATATAGTACATACTATAATACCACACTCACTCTTAGCAAGCTCCCAGGACTACAGTAGCAACATCTTAAAACACCAACATATTCTAGGATACTCAGTTGTAATGACAAACAGTTATCAGGGCCCTGAGATTTTACCAAAGTAAAAGGTTATATATTGAGTCTAATGCTAAAAATTCTTTAGTGCACATTCCTAATGGGTTATGAAAATTAAGAAAAAAGATATCCAAAATGTTGTGAAAACCTGCCACTTGAGAACCACTGAATGGAAAAATATCAGTAAACCCCAAGCTCCAGTGGCCTGGCTCCCCTCTCCCCCACCTCTACTGTTCAGCAAGTTGCACAAAGTCCAGGTTTTTTATACATCAGGGTTATAGGTCAGCTTCTGGGAACTGATATTCTCAAATCAGAGAAAATGCTCTAGAACAGCGGTTCTCAACCTGTGGATCGCGACCCCTTTGGGGGTCAAACGACCCTTTCACAGGGGTCGTCTAAGACCATTGGAAAACACATATATAATTACATATTGTTTTTGTGATTAATCACTTTAATTATGTGCAATTTGTAACAATGAAATTGGGGGTCACCACAACATGAGGAACTGTATTAAAGGGTCGAGGCATTAGGAAGGTTGAGAACCACTGCTCTAGCAGTTACAATGAAGGGAGATCCAACAGCCATTTTTGGGAGAATTGAAACTTATTTCCAACCCTCAGGACCTGGGCATCCAGCTGTGGCGCGGACACACTGCGAACAAAGCCCTGTTGAAAATGAATCAAGGTGCCAGGAGATGTGGAGTTTCTCAGATGCAGAAGCCAGAGCCCTCCGGCGGAAGCCTTTGCACAGAACCTGCACAAACCTCTAATGACAGTGAGTCTAAGTCTTCGTTTGTTTTCTTCACCTGTTAAGTGCCTCTTCAAATCTTCCTTTGAAAGTGTTAGGGAAATCTGCGGGGAAATGGAACATTTCAGCAGCTCGTGTCCTTCCAGACATGCTGATTCCCTCAGTGCTGGGGCTCCTGCCCCGTGCGCTTCATATCCAAGGTGCCCCATGAGCTTCTCATAGAAACTTATTGCAGGAGAAACCAAGGCCCAGGAAAGTGAAGTGACTTGGTGAAGGCAGAACCATGGCTACAAATAGGCTTCCTGTTTCTAGATTCAGTGTTAAGTTCATTGTAGTAATTGGCAACTGGGTTTTGTCCCTTTGTGATCCAGTGGACGAGGGGACAACCACGCAGAACACCCTCCAGTTCTGAGGGATGAATCTCGGTCTGTCTGCAGAGCCATTTGTAAGAGTATGACTCAGTTCAAATTCAAATGTAAAAAGAAGCACAATGTTCTACTTTCTTTAAATCCTTCCGAAGGCTCTACTACTGAGCTATTATGCAGTCTCACTAATTACTGGGGCTTCCTTCCCACACTCCCACCCCATGGTGTGGCCAAGTGTTTGGGAGTTTTATACACCACCAAAGCTTTCCCATTGCCCCTCTGCTATCAATCCACACTGGTTATCTCCACAACTTGAGTATCTTGGATGAGGCTGCAAACTCCCCTGCCTGGCACCCAGCCTCCCTGGGTCCTGCGGGCCCCCTTGACAATGCCACAGAACACAGCTCCTGTCGTCCCTATCCACTGAACTCATCCACCTGCCAACCGTCTACTGCCACTTGGCCTCTGGGACACCTCATTCCCCAGCACTACCATCTCTCCCCTCACCACTGGGATCCCCAAGAAGCTTGGCATGTTGAGAAAGGGAGAGGAAGAGGCACTGACTTCAAGCAGTTTCTGCTTTCTGGTCCTGCAAAAACCCCTCAGGCAAAAAATACTAGGGGGTCTAGCTACCTAATTAAAATTCAGAAGAAAAAACTAGTCAGCAAACAAAATTCAAAACAGTGCTCTGCCTCACTATCACAGATCATGCTGCCTCTGGCTCCCTGGTGCTATTATATTAAATTTTTCTAAAAACTAATGGGAAAGAGCTTTAGTTAGACACCCAAGACAATTTGATTTAAAGTATGCATCCTTTGTGCATGCATAGACACACACACACACAATTTGGGAACAATACACTTTTTGTGTTTATTTATGTATAAAATATTTGAAGATCTATTTCATAGTTTTTTAGAATTGTTTCCCAAAATAAAGGTAATATAAAACTATGTTTAAAATACTTCCCATCACATTAAAAAAAATACTGCCCATCAGAACATACTCTATGCTAACTAACTCAACTAACTCCAGAGCATTAGTTGAGCTGGTCAAGAATATATACCTAGCCCCATGGGGTTTTTGAGTAATTGTAATGTTGCTAGTTCCACATGTTAAGACAGTGGTTCTCAACCTTCCTAATGCTGCGACCCTTTAATACAGTTTCTCATGTTGTGGTGATTCCCAATTTCATTGTTACAAATTGAACATAATTAAAGCATAGTGATTAATTACAAAACAACATGTAATTATATATGTGTTTTCTGATGGTCTTAGGCGACCCCTGTGAAAGGGTCATTCGACACCCAAAGGAGTCGCGACCCACAGGTTGAGAACCATTGTGTTAAAATGATAATATTTTGGAGATTCCAGGTTATTTAAAACATATTATTTTCAATTATATATGGTTGTTTTTACTATTTTTTAAGACTCTTATTGACTTTTTTAAAATTTGCTTTTTTAAATATATTTTTTATTGATTTCAGAGAGGAAGGGAGAGGGAGAGAGAGAGAAAAACATCAATGATGAGAATCATTGATTGGCTGCCTCCTGCACCCCCCTACTGGGGATCGAGCCAACAACCCAGGCATGATCAGAATTGAATCCAGGACCCTTCAATCCAAAGGCCGATGCTCTATCCACTGAGTCAAACCAGCTAGGGCTGTTTTTACTATTTAAATATGGTTCACAGAATATAGCCATTGAACAGAACTGTGGGACGGTGCCCTGGGTTTGACCCCTAAATGGTCTAGGGTCCTGCCACTAGTTCAGTGGGTTCTGTGTTCCCAGCAGACCTATCTGACACAGCTGACTCCTGACCTTGGAACAGTGACTAATGTCACTCAGGCATCATGCATTGTTATAGGCACTAAGGGGATGAAATAGAGGTCAAGTATCAAACAGAGCTTACAGAAGAGGTGCTTTTGTGTGAATTTACTAAAAAGTAACCAGATGACAAAATTTGATCAGAAAACTTCCTTTCATTATAACCTGGTAGAAAAGTTGCAAAGAAATAGCTAAACCTCACCTGCTCCAGAATACTGCCTCCAGATCAGAGGCTCTGGCACTGGACCACTTGAAAGGGCCCTTGTCTGGACTTTTCCACACACACCCCTCTCCCAAGACAGCTGTATGTGCCTGCGCCCTGCAACCTGCTGGGGTTCAGTGCAGTGCTGCTTCAAGCTGATGACAGTAGTGATGTAATGTAGGGGCCACAAGATTCATGTCTGTGATCACAGCATCAAAAGCCCCAAGTTGGATCACTGCCTGGTGTGGGCCATGGCCCTGGTGACTGATGGGCATGGCTGCAGAATTGTAAGTGGGCTGTCTGTTTGCACTAAAATGGGTTGGGACTTGAAGGCCATACATCCATCCTCTCCATCGTATTAAAATAAAGGTGCAGCAATTCCCGGGAATTGTATTTATATCACAGATATAAACTGGAAGGTTTATAGTGATCTTTAGTGACATATAAATTATATTTAGAATACACACACTTATTCTATATCCTGTGGGAGATTCTTAATTTAATGACCCCAAATGAATCATGCTTCCTGGGATCTATGCCTTCGTTAGTCCCTTCCCACTTAAGTCTGGACTTGGTATGTGACTTGCTTTGGCCAATGGAACATCAGCCAATGTGATGATGCAAGCAGAGGCTGGGTAAGTGCTTGCACGCTGCAGCTTTCTCTCTCACTACCCCAGGTTTTTGGAAAGAAGGGCCTGGATTGTCTTAGCTGCACCCAGCACCTACCTCCCACCTCACCCACCAGTTGAATGCAACTGCACAACTGAGCCCAGATGAGATCAGCAGCAGAACTTCCCAGAATTAGGCAGTAATAAGTGTTGTTTTGTAAATGTTTAAAGCCATTGATTTTAGGGATGGTTTGTTATGCAGTTATAGAATCTCATATAATCCATTAAGGTCAGACATTCCCCTAACCTAAAAGGCTTCTCTACATCCCACCAGCACTGGCATAAGAGAGTATGAGGTTAGTGTTAAGCATTTATGAACTGAATAACAAAAATGTTACAAATGAAAATCTGGGTTTTAATATAAACTGAGGTTTCATATAAAGATTTTCTGTTAATATTGAAAATATGACTCAAAGTGTAACACATTTTTTTTAAATATATTTTATTGATTTTTTACAGAGAGGAAGGGAGAGGGACAGAGAGTCAGAAACATCGACCAGCTGCCTCCTGCACACCTCCCACTGGGGATGTGCCCGCAACCAAGGTACATGCCCTTGACTGGAATCGAACCTGGGACCTTTCAGTCCGCAGGCTGACGCTCTATCCACTGAGCCAAACGGTTAGGGCTAAGTGTAACACATTTGATTTTAGAGCTTTCATGACTACTGAAGGAGGTGGCCATGAGCTAAATTTGCAGGCTATATGAACAGCTACACTAATATATAAAGTCTTTTTTAAAAATAATTTTTATTTCTTGAAGTATTACAAAGAGTATTACATATGTCTCCTTCCCCCCCGCCTTGACATTCCCCCGGCCCCTACCCCCTAGTGTCTTGTGTCCATTGGTTATTCTCATATGCATGCACACAAGTCCTTCAGTTGATCTCTTAACCGCCCCCCCCCCCCCAAAACCCTCCCCAGGCTTCCCACTGTAGTTTGACAGTCTGTTCAATGTTGCTCTGTCTCTGCATCTACCCCTGTTCATCAGTCTATACTGGTCGCCATTATCTGTCCCACCCTCACTGGAGTAGTCCCAACCTCACCGGGGCTGTCTCAGTCTCACCAGGGTTGTTTCAACCTCACCGGGGCTGTCCCGACCTCACCGCGGCCTTTTCAACCTATAAAGTCTTATTTTTAAAATTTTGTTACCTATACGAGACAAAAAGCCCTCCTTCCTGAAAATCTAAAAATCATTCAAGTCAATTTAATATTTTGTCATAAAAGAGAAGATCTGAAATCAAGGCTTCCCATGCACAAAAATGTTAGAAAACTAAGAGTATATAAGTAAATGCAAAATTAAGGAGTGCAGAAAATAAGTGCTCTGAGAGTTTAGAAAAAGGAGAGACTAATCTGTGCTGGAATCTGTAGGAAGAATCTTAGAGAAAAGACGCTTCCAGTTAAATATGGCAAACTGAACACAATCATTCATTCTCTTCCCATACTGCTCAAAATTACAGTATAGAAAATTTTTAAAGGCATAAAATAAGGGCAAAACAAATAAGAACACAGGCAACAGCAACAGATTTTTGTACAGATAGTAACTGACTTGGTGGACTAGAGAAAGTTGAAATGTGAGCTAGGAATGGGAGAAACCCAGAAGCAAGCCAGTCCACTTGGCAGGACCACTGCCCTCAAAAATAGACATAGGGAACCAGAGGCACCAAGTATCCTCTGGAAGGAGGGTGTAGCAGGTAGAGTTGGAGGCAGGAATGCTCTCAATGGCTTGACTATTAATATAGCAGCAGCCTGACCCCTCCTCAGTGCTGAGCACCTGTGACAGTGCTTTCCTAACCCTGCCTGGTCCTGAAGCTCTGGATTCAGGCACCACCAAGCGCAGCTGAGGCCGGAGGTAGCATTCTGACAGCAGGAGGATTACAAGGAAAACTACATACCAAATCAGAGAGCTCAAGTTCTCTTTTTCCTGTCTCCAAGATCACTAGCAGCTAAGAATATATTTTAAAGGCAAAAGGTTAAACCATTAATTAAACCCTCTGAAAAAAAAGATGACCATTCAATAGAAAAGACACTCAAGGATACTTATAGTCAAAAAGCCCAGACTACAAAAAGAACTCTGGTCAGATCTGATGGACTTTACTCTTAAATAGGAAGAGATGGCCCATGATTCAACAGATAGTTCAGGGCAGCTTCTAACATGAAAAAAAAATAGTGTGTCAAACAAAGACAGTGCAGGGAGCTAGAAAAAGTCTAAAATAATATAGTTAATATCTTCAGACAATCGGGAAATATGTCACATACATTATGCTATAAATAGGATGCTGAAAAAAAAGAACATTCAGAGAAAAAGAAGGGAAAATGAAGTGATGGGAGAGATTTTATAAATCCAAATAGGTTTGGGAGCCAATGTAGAAACAATGTCCCAGAAAAGAGAAGAAAATGAAAGGAGATGGAAAGTGAGAAAAACAAAACTTGTAATTAGTCACAGAAGCCAATCATTTAAATAAAAGGAGTTGGAGAAAAGGGGGAGGAAGTGATGAAAGGAATAAGAAAGTGCTCAATAAATAATCGGAATTTCCAGACTATAAGTACATATCAAGTTGTAACAGAATGAATGAAAAAAGATACAATGTGAAATTTTAGAAAAATGTTAGATGAAAAGTTCCTTTAAATCTTCTAGAGATGGAAGGGAAAGATCAAAATAAAGATTAGAAATTAAAATGGCATCTGGTACGTATTTATCACTGGAAATTAAAAATAAAAGGAAACAATGCATTTAAAATTCTGAGGAAAAATGATTTCCAGTCTAGAATTCTATACCCAGACACATATTCAAGTCTAACGGCAGACTAAAAGTACTGCCAGATAAATGAATCTCAAAAGGTTGACCTTCCTTGTAATTTTCTTCAGTCTGTGCTTCAGCAGGACAACAGAGCAAACCAAGAAAGAAGATGCTGAAAAGACCAGGAAGCAAGAGATCCAGCTCAGGGGAGACACACAGGGAATCCCCAGGTTAGCGGCAAAAGCAGATCCTCTCACCCAAGGATGGCCACTGTGATGCTGGCCTGAAGAGCAGCCAGTCCAGACAGGAGCCAAAGGACATGACTTTCAGGAGGTCTGTCTCCCAGAAAAATATGAATACTTATATGTCCAGACACATGGAGAGATTTTGCCTTCAGATAGAGTGTTTAGAAGTTCATAGAAAATTGAAAGTAACCGTTATCAACTCAGGAAAAAACAAAGAGCTATAACAGCATGAAAATGTGATCACAGAATACTGCATGGCTTGGGTCAAATAACATTTCCACATGCTTATTAATAAAAACATTGAACACTGGGCTAATCAAACGGCATGATATAAATTTGTTGAGAAGATGGGAAAAGGGGGGAGTGTGAGGTGATGGTGACGGTTAGGAGGAGGGGCACAATATAACCCTCATTTTTAAAGTATAAAATCAACAACATTTCAAACTTAAGTCAATCAGGAAATAGCTGTATAAGCAACTATCTAGAAATATAGAAATAAATATCCAAGTAAAAAGCTCCAAAAGTCAAAATATAATTACCTGTTAAGTGAATGGGGGAGAGAAACAGGGGACTATTTGGCTAAAATCTATATCCATATAATCAATTAAATATTGTTCTAATTAAAAAAAACTTAAATGAAACTGAGCAAACTATGATCTAGCTAGGTGAAAGGAAGACATTTCTACTCAGTCCTGTTATGTTTAAAGTGTTTGACCACCCAGTGGGAGAGATGGATCTCAACTTGGAATGATGCCTATGAAAAAGCAGAGAGATTCTTTTTTTTAAGCCTTTAATAAGAAGCTGGATGTGAGCAGGCTGGGAGGGGAAAAGCAGAAAACAACTCTGAAGAGAAAGGACATCATGAAAGAAGAAATGGCTCGGCAATGAGTATGGCAAGTGGCCAGGCCCTAAGGATCTCAGCCCGGCTCAGGAGCATTGAGTTGGGGAGTAAATGGAAAGGGGAGTGGGGCCAGATTCCAACCTGAGGAGTTTGCCAACCCTGGGCCTTTCAGCCAACATCTCATCTGTGGCTCCTGTGGATGCTATCTGGGAGCCGCTCACTGACCAGAAAATTTTGCAGCCTCTGATCATTTCTGCTGTTCCTAAATTTGTAAATAGAATGGACGTACTAACTTACAAAATTCTCACATTGGACATTGGTTAGCCATCAAACATTAGTTCATGATTCCTCCCAATGCCATTTACTTATTTTTAAATGAGTTTAAAAACAAGCCAAAGACAGGACTGAACTTAATTAACATGCCACGATTGTCAAGAAAGTCACATTTTCTTTGGTATATCTGTGAGGTGATGGTGAGGAGAAGACTGGAGTATAGGGTGGGAGAGACCTCGTGCTCCCTCCAGCCTCATCTTCTCTGTCACCCCATCACTTCTATCCTGATGCTCCAGTGAGTGTGTCCATCTTATTTTCAAGAGTTTCTAAAAATATGATGAAAGCAGCATTTCAGAGAGATTAATTTGGAACAAAAAATTGAAACAAAACAAAATGGATTGGGGCTAACTAAGACAAGGAAAAGGAGACCAGGGAAGAGCCTGTGCAGATAAGAGTCTGGATGGAAAGTGGTGAAAGCTTAAATTTATATGGTAGCAACAGAAATGGAAAGGAAGGAATAGAAGTGAGAGTTAGTTTACATAAACCTAACCCAAATATTCTCAGGCCCCACCATCTTGTGGGCTTAAGTAATATTAAGGCAACATTATTAGCCCAATTTTCCTGGATTATAACCACACCTGCTAGTGCAATCTCACCGTCCCCATTCATTCCTGACTACCCAAAGAGCCTCATACATGCTCAGGAACAAGTGTGCTCATGTCCTTGTGCCTCAGCCTCCTCCTCAATGTGGGCTTCCTACATACCACAGGTGCCTCAACGCTGTGGTCACCTGAGGCTCCCTGAGCACTGGCTGCTCTTCCCCAGGCTTCAAAACCCTTGCATGACAAAGAGTCCTCCTTGATTCCCAGATGACAGCAACCAGAGCGACACAGAGTTTGAGCAGCATTGAGGAGACTAATGCTCTCCCAACCCCAGTTTGTTCTTCATGAAGCCTTGTGGCATCAAGAGCACTGGTGAAGAGCTTCTTTAGCGTAGTTGACAATTGAGCCATATACCAACAACTCATTCACTGAGTACAGAATTCCCCCCTTATCCAGGATTCTGCTCTCCACACTTTTAGTTACCTATGGTCAACTATGGTTCAAAAAGATTAAATAGAAAATTTCAGAAATAAACAATTCATAAGTTTTAAACTGTTTGCCTTTCTGAGTAGTGTGATGAAATCTCATGTCATCTGCTCCATTCCACATCCTTTTTCCAGTGTATCCACACTGTATATGCTCCCCACCAATTAGTCACTTAATAGCCTTCTCCATTTTCAGATTGACTGCCCGGTGTCACAGTGCTTGTGTTCAAGTAACCCTTATGGTAGCCTAATACTGCTTCACAATGCCTACATCATCACCTCACTTCATCTTATCACACAGGCATTGTATCATCTCAAGAAGAAGGGTGCATACAGTACAATAAGATAGTTTGAGAGAGAGAGACAACATTTACATAACTTTTATTACAGTATATCATTGCAATTTTTCTATTTTATTATTAATTACTTTTGGTAATCTCTTACTGTGTTTAATTTATAAATTAAGTTTTATATACATACCTTTATGAAAGGTATGTATATGAAGAAACATAGAATATATATATAGTACTACCCACTGTTTTAGACATCCACTGGGGGTCTTGGAACATATCCCCCATGGGTAAGGGGGGACCACTGAATTTCATATGGGTATATGTTGGTAACCAACTATATTGAACATTCCTTCAGGGAACCTACTTTTTCTGAATTTTCCAGAGTGTATGTAGAGGTTCAAGGCATATTGATCATGTTTCAAAATAATCCCAGTTGAATGGTTAACCAATAGAAACCTGGACAAGGCTCTCAAGTCGTTGCTTAAAGAAAAGAAACTCTTTAATTCCATATGTGATAGAAGTGATGGTAAGCGAACATGGAACTGTTAATTTGACCATATGATCATGAATGATTATTTGGGGGTTATAATGTGTTGGCACCCAAGACCTAGAAATATAAAATGGCTGAGGCAAATGGTCAAAGCAATAGAATGACAACTGGGAATATAAGAAGTGATTATACACTCTCAGTAGATAATTCCAACCTAACAAGAAAATAATCTACCGAAAGAGGTGAAGCCACGGGAAACAGAAAAGGGCGAGTTACAGAGATGAATGTTGGCCGTTCCTACTCCCAGCCCTCAGACAGCTGGGAAAGGTACCACACATAATGTTTTTAAAACAAAATAAAGATTGTTACATACACACACACAAATCCTAAGATGGAAGCTAATGGAAATACTCCATTTGGTCCAGTGGCTGGTTAGCTCAGATGATGACAACACATTGCTAAATAACAACAAAACTTCAGATCTGATCACTCAATTGCTATTAAGTGACTACTTTATAAAAGTATTCAGCTAGGTACTTTGTTTCCACAAAGAGACATACAAAACCAAGCAAAATAAAACATGCTCGCTAATAGCTACAAAGATGTGTGTGATGAAATTCATAGCATAGTATAATGGGAAATTAAGACAAAAGATATGATGGAAGTCGTTTTTAATTTTATGTTGAACAGGTAAAAGGACAGGAGAATTGAGTTCTTGGCTCCTAAACCAGCTCAGTTGTTTTCAGATATATTCTAGTTGCTATATCAAGAGGAGGTAAAAACAAACCCATCATCACAATTGGGTCATAATATATGCTGATAATCCAGCTGATAGCAGACCAAGGGTATCATTGTTATACACACACACACACAAAAAAAAAGTTCAGCCCTTCACAAGAGAAAGTCTGGCAGCCAATTAGCTCCTTCCACTGGCGCGGTCCCAAAGCCTGCACTGAGCAACCTTGAAAGTCCTTCGATTGAATGGGAAGGCATTCGAGGCAGGAGGTTCGGCACAGGCAGTTAAATGCAGTAGTTGTGCTCCCTTGAGTGTGTAGCCTTAGAAAACTGGGCCATTCCATTACTGCTAATAATGTAGGCAGAGAAGCAAAGACAAGAATACTTTGCTTTTGAAGAAAAATCCCCACAGGAAAGCTGCTTTGCTCAGTGTAGGTAGAAATACAAAGAGTTGCAAGAAAAGTCGCTTCCTCTAGCTAGCACTTCTCTCTCCTTGCTGCCTAGCAACTTTCACAGGTGGGGTGTGAAGAGGGAAAATTCCCATGGAAGCCTGGGAATAAGCAGGCGCCCTGTCTGCAATGTCATCTCTTAACACAACTCTGAAGGGCTGCCCAGACCAACAAGGTTTGGGAGAATGTCCTTACCTTTTCATGTGAGTTCATGTAGAATCTTATTTCCGGTTTGGCTTTCTCCTCAAGCTGCCAAGAGGAAGAGGGGAGTTGCTGTATTAGTTGAAGCCAAAGAAATACTATGGTTTAAAAATAAGCAAGAGCATCTGTTCCACCGCCCTCTCCCTCCAGTATCTCCACGTGGCACTCCCTGCTTCTGCAGTGCCAGCCCAGTGACAGGGAGCACAGCTTGCTCCCTCCCTCCCTGGGGGACTCCTCCAGCTCCTAAAACAGCTTCCTAACCTTAAACCAAGAGTAGGCCCTTAGGGATTCCAAGAAAACAGTAAGAAAATAAAAGCGGGAAATGGATCATTGAATAGAAGATATCTCCCTGCTCAGAAATGGAAGAAGACTTCACTAAATATGGAGCAACATTGAAAAAGAAAAACTAAAAATGCCTAAATCTAAAATACATAAATCTAGAAATACTGTGGAGAATTTATGCTTTTCAGGTCTAGTAGACTTAAAAATATAGAAAATTAACATTAACAAAGATGATTTAATACAGATCTATATGTACATAGAAATAACTTTGCATTCTTTAGAACAGGGATGGAGAACATCCGGCACACGGGCCCGTATAAGGCCCAGGAAATCATTTGGTCTGGCCCCACCAAGGTATGAGGGGTGAGTTAATTAACTGTTTGACCAAATACAGCAGGCTAATTTTTAAGTTGGTAATTTTGTATGACCTGCGAATGATGTTATAAATATCCAAATGGCCTTTGACAGAAAAAAGGTTCCCCACCCCTGCTTTAGAAAATAGACATTCTCAAATGTTTCTGGGACAAAATTTATTTAGGTATTAGATTACTGAAATCCTTAAAAGACTTATAACATGCAATAAAACTGGAAATAAATAAAAACAAATATGTATACACTAACCATTTGAAGATATTAACAAAAAAATAAATAAATAAATCTTGATTCAGAAAAAAAACATGACATCCTAAAGGTAGAGGCTATTCAGAAATAATGAAAATATTAATTACTAACAGTAAGCATTCAGTTGTTACATGGGTGTCAAATACTTTTTAACTACTTTATATTTAATTTTCCTATTAACATTATCAGGTAGATGCTACCATCTCCATTTTTCAGGTGAGAAAACTGAGATCCATAGAGGTCAAATAGCTAGCCCAAGGTCATCCAGGCAACAAGTGACAGAGTCAGAATTTGTACCAAGGCAGCCTGGTTCTAAAGTCCACATCCTTAACCACTATACTGTGTATCTTCATATAAAAACCTACAGGAATTGTGAAAGACATAAAGAAGAAAATGCATACCCTGAATAGCTTTTTATATTTAAGAAATAGATTTGTGAACATCGGACTGCAACACGATGACAGTCTAAGTCAATGATCCTATTGCCTCCTTCTGCACTAAATGTCTGGGGGTAGGGGATGGAGGGAATGAAATGGTGATGCCCTGCCCAGGGATTTACCAATATCCATGTGGACGGTGTTGAGCTGAGATGTGTAGCTCCATGTACATACATATACACAGGGTAAGGATTGGTAGGAATCATGGCTTTGACTAGCAATGCCATGAGTGTTATAGCATCTGTGCATATTGAGTCAAATTTAAATTCTCTGATTCTATCTCTAATGATTTTGATTCCAGTAGCTTGTAAAACTGCTATAAATGGGGACTTCTAGAATAAAGTGTTAAGACCCCAGCTGTGATGTGAGACCTTGGTTTAAGGCTATGGCTTGGCCACCTGCTAGTTTTGTGACATTGGTGAGGCTACTTACCCTCATTTTCTTCTTACATAAAATTGGAAAAACAATAGCCACCACCAATTCTACCATCTCCTGGGGTTGTTGGAAGGACTAACTATACAGCACTTAAGGTTTCTGGTACAGAATAGCTTTATTCTCTTGTTTTATTTATGTTCTTCATACATACATCATTGAAACTAAAAAATGGCTGTTAGCCAACTAAAAATCAAAGAATATCCACCCTCCAAAAGTCAGAAATAAGGAAGAAATAAATTTTCCGAGGAAACCATAAAATTTCTCTGTAATAATAGACCAGGGTATTTGGACAAGTCCTTTTGAAAACAAACCTAAAAATCGCTGGGTGAAGTGTTTAAAAATAAAAGAAAAACAGACATCTTGCTTAAAAGTTAGAGGGGCTAACAATGTAAGCAGAACAAAAGGAATTCCAGAGATAAATGAACACAGAAGCCACTTTTGTCTGAGACAATCTGTTGCTCTCACTAGACTTGAACTTGCATGTGAAAACATCTGCATGGAACAGAAAATTCACCAAGTGGTCTTGCACATAAGAAGAGCCAGCCTTGGCAGTGACTCAGTTGGTTGAGTGGCGTCCCATGTGCCAAAAGGTCACTGGTTCACAGTTCAATTACTGGCAGGGCACATGCCCTGGTTGTGGGCTCAATCCCCAGTAGGGGGCATGCAGGAAGCAGCTGATTTCTCTCTTCTTCTCTCTCTAATATCAATAAAAACATATTTTTTTTAAAAAGAAAAAGAACCAAATAGAACTTCTAGAATTGAAAAATGTGATAGCCAAAGTTAAGAAGTCAGAGGATAAGTTAACAGTAGATCAGAAACATTCATGAATAGAGATAAAAATCAAAAGAAGTTATCCAAGCCCTAACTGTTTGGCTCAGTGGATAGAGCAGCGGCCTATGGACTCAAGGGTCCCAGGTTCGAGTCCGGTCAAGGGCATGTACCTTGGTTGTGGGCACGTCCCCAGTGGGGAGTGTGCAGGAGGCAGCTGATCGATGTTTCTCTCTCATCAATGTTTCTAACTCTCTATCCCTCTCCCTTCCTCTCTGTAAAAAATCAATAAAATATATATATATTAAAAAAAAGAAGTTATACAAGATGTAGCCCAGAGAGACCAACAAACGCACACAAACACAAATGCGCACACACACACACACACAAGAATTGATACAAAAGTAGGAGTTACAGATATAAAGGATATTCAATTGGGGTCCCCAAAGAAGACAATGGCTCAGAGACCACATTTCAATAGATAATGGGTGGGAATTTTACATAAGCAATCCAGATTCAAGAAGCTTAATGAATTCCAAAATTCAGAATAAATAAAAATAAGTCCATACCTAAGCAATCCTATTTAATAAAAAGCTAATATGTAAATTGACTGAACGGCAGAATGACCGGTCATTATGATGTGCACTGACCACCAGGGGATAGACGTTCAATGCAGGAGCTGCTCCCAGGTGGTCAGTGCGCTCCCACAGGAGGAGTGCTGCTCAGCCAAAAGCTGGGCTCACGACTGGCGAGCGCAGCAGTGGTGGTGGGAGCCTCTCCTGCCTCTGCGGCAGCACTAAGGATGTCTGACTGATGGCTTAGGCCCACTCCCCCAAGGGCTCCCAGACTGTGAGAGGGCACAGGCTGGGTCGAGGGACCCTCCTCCCCCCTGAGTGCACGAATTTCATGCACCAGGCCTCTAGTTCATAATAAAATTGCTGAAACCCAAAGACAAGGAGGATACTCCTAGATGAAACCTGGGAAAAATGAACAGATTTTCCTAAAAAGAGTGTCAGACTGACAGCAACAAGGCAAAAAACAATAGAATGATTTCTTTTTTTTGTAGCATGTTAAAGATCACTGTCCACCTAGAATTCCATTCCCAGTGAAAATATTATTGCAGTCAAGGTAAAATAAAGACATTTTCAGAAAACAAAATTAGAAAATACAGTAAACTAACAGATGCCTTCCGGGAGAAGCAAATATGATACAACGTGAAAGCTCGGAGATGTGAGAAGGACATGTGAGTTCATCTAAATAAACACTGGATGCATAAACTAGGTCTTGCCAGGTTAAATATAGAAAGATCATTGCATTTCCCAGAAAGGTAAAGTTAACTTTAGACCTTGATACATGGTGTAGTTTTTAGGATAACATCTAGAAAGGAGTAGAAAAAAGAATGTATAAAGTTAAACTAGCAGGGAAAATGGAATTATAAAAATAAATTTAAGATTGCAAGAAAGGAAAGAGTGCAACAAAACAGGGTAAGTACAAAGCACAAAATAACATGTTAGATTTAGATTTAAGTCCAAAAAACCACACTTAATTTAATTAAAATATACACAAGAATGAGGAAAATCTCTATGAGCTAATGATGTAGGGTGATTTTCAGGATTGCTTTTAAGTGAAAAAGCAACACACAAAATTTTGTATGTCATCTTTTATGTAAGAAAATAAAAATAGGAATATACACATTTATTTTTGTAAAATTAAACAGAAAGTATAAAGAAGAAATAAAATCGGTGGCCTATGTGGTGGAGGACTGGTATCTGTGGATGGAAGAGACAGAGAAGGGAATGGGACTCCTAAGTTTTGACTTTTGAACCATGGTAATGTTTATGCATGCAAAATTAAACTGAAACAAGAATGGGGAAAACTCTAAAACTGAATGTAAATAGAAACAAAAGAAACCAACCATAGTTTCATTCACATTGATACATAATTACCCAGAAGAAAAATTTAATCTAAATTTCTAAACACTGTCTCTGACAATACACCCCCAATGGAATACAGTTTTGTCTAAGGGGATAAAAAAGCAAAGAAACTTTAAACTTGACTTAGTAAGTGTTTTGTTGATGAAGGGATTATGAAATATTCTGAAATGTATTGTAGGACTGAGCAAATACACAGTTGGAACTCCAGGTTCTCACTGCAGGAGAACAGAGATACAAACATCAAATGTGGACAGGAGAGAGAAAAACCTTGTGGTGTTAGAGTGGAATTAGAGACCATCACTATAAACTCGCTATTTCTCAGCTCTTTCCACAGAAAGGGCCTGGAAGCAATTAGATCTCTGTGCCAAGGAGTACGCCTAGCATCCAGATCCTAGTATTGAATACTATTCCCCACTATAATGAGACATTATGATGTCTTGGAGAAATGACTGATTTCAGGGCTGAGACAGGGAAAATAAAAAGGAAGCCTGGAAGGGCTTGCTGTACCAGAAGGTAAATAAGTGCTCAAAAGCCAGTGGGTCTAGTACAGGGGTGAGCAAACTTTTTGACTCGAGGGCCACAATGGGTTCTTAAACTGGACCGGAGGGCCGGAACAAAAGCATGGATGGAGTGTTTGTGTGAACTAATATAAATTCAAAGTAAACATCATTACATAAAAGGGTACGGTCTTTTTTTTTTTTTAGTTTTATTCATTTCAAATGGGCCGGATCCGGCCCGTGGGCCGTAGTTTGCCCACGGCTGGTCTAGTATAAGGGCACGGGAGTGTGATAGCTCTTGGTGGCCATCAGGGATATATTTAAACCTCAAAATGACTAGTAACAGGAATCTTTCTTACCTAATAATAGAAAACATGTAAATTGACCGTCCCTCCGCTATGCTTACCAGTCAATCAGGAAAGTATGCAAATTAACCCAACAAAGATGGCAGTTAATTTGCATACGTAGGCGCAAAGTGGTGGAGCGAAGACTGAAGGCTCTGGCTGGAGCCGCGAAGACTGAAGGCTCCAGCCAGAGCCGCGAAGGCCTGGGTCCCAGGTGCCGGAGGAAAACCGGTGCCGGCAGCCAGGGGAAGGGAAGGCCTTTTGCACGAATCTCTTTGTGCAACGGGCCTCTAGTAGATTATAACACTGAATAAACAATGTAATTGTTTATTATTTTGAATAAACCACCCTGATCTTAAATGAATCCACCCTGATCTCAAAATTTTATTTTGAAAGGATGGGCAAGAGAAGACAGGAGGACAAGCTTCCCCTTAAAGTAGAATGCTTACTAATAAGAGTAGAAGAAATGACAGAGATAGAAAATCATTATTTCACAACAGGAAAAATCACAAATGGATAAAATATTGGGTAAGAAATTGTTGGGGAGCAGATTGTGGAGAAATGTGACAGACACCCACCTTAACCAAGTGATCAAAAGTATCAGTAATACAGTAATGGGACAAACTCTATCATGCACCCCTAATATACACTGAAGTAAACACAACATTGCCCATCTGTGCAGCACTGACAGAAATGTTTACCTGACCTAATTGTGAACAGGGAAAGAGTCAGACAAATACAAATAGAGATCCTGCAAACAGCTGAGCTGGATTCTTTAAAAGAGAAAAAAAGAGGCTGGGGCCCTGGCCAGGTAGCTATGTTGGTTAGAGAGTCATTCCAATATGCCAAGGTTGTGGGTTCAATACCTGGTTTGGGCACATACAAGAATCAACCAATGAATACACAGATAAGTGGAGCAACAAACAAATCAATGTTTCTCTCTTTCTCTAAAAATTAAAAATAATTTAAAAAGAGGCTGAGGACTTGTTCTATAGTGAAAATTAAATGCAGTTCATGACCTTTGGTTGGATCCTAAGCAGGAATAAATTTTTTTAAAGACCTTATTGGAACAATTTGAACTATCGGAATGTGGACTATACACAGAGTGGCCAGATTACTATGAACACCCCATCAGTATTTCATTGACACTTACAAAAATACTGAATATTGTAAACTTCCTAAGCAAATACTCTCAAGGTTTTATTATTATTATTATTATTTGCATAACTAATTAACTTCATTGTACTGATGGGGTGGTCATAATAATCTGGCCAGTCATAATAATCTGGCCACTCAGTGTATATATATATTAGATGATAATATTGTATCATTGTTAAAATTTCACAGTGGATGATTGCATTGTGGTAGGAGAATGTCCGTGTTCTTGACATACATGCTCAATTAACTTTCATCCAGTTCAAAAAGGTGTGTGTGTGTGTGTGTGTGTGTGTTGGGCAAAAGTAGCTTTACAATTGTGAGTATGTGAAAAGGTTTATTCTTGTATTATTATATATTCTTGCATTATATTTTTTTCCACACAAAGAACTGTACTTTTGCCACCACTGTACATACATATACTTATGAATTTTATGTATATATGTATACATGTACATTTGTATATAAATATATTCATAGAGTGAGAATGTAGCAGACTATTAATGATTGTGAGTCTAATAACTTTATTGTTCTTGAAATTTTTCTGTACATTTGAAATTTTTCAAAACAAAAAGTTGTAAAAAAATTTTAACTGAAATGCAGTCATTTAAAAGACAAAGATTATTATACTAGATTTTTTTTAAAAAGTCCCACATACTAAAAGATTGGAAATAAAGTTCTAAAAAAAAAAGAGCTCAATGGCTCTATAAACATTAGAGAAGACAAATTTTAACCAGAAGCATTACCAGAAAGAGTTCTCTTAATGATTTTTCAAAACCTTCAACTCACAAAGAAGGTATTTAAACTTCTGCCTGGCCAGAATGGCTCAGTAGTTGAGCGTTGACCTATGAACCAGGAGGTCATGGTCCGATTTCCACTCAGGGCACATGCCTGGGTTGTGGGCTCAATTGTCAGTAAGGGATGTGCTAGAGGCAGTCGATCAATGATTCTCTCTCATCATTGATGTTTCTATCACTCTCTCCCTTTCCCTTCCTCTCTGAAATCAATATATATATATATATATATATATATATATATATATATATATATAATAAATTTCCAAAATTGTGTATATCTAATAAAATAGCTTCAATATATAAACCAGCCCTAACCGGTTCGGCTCAGTGGATAGAGCATCGGCCTGCGGACTCAAGGGTCCCAGGTTCGATTCCAATCAAGGGCATGTACCTTGGTTGTGGGCACATACCCAGTAGGGAGTGTGCAGGAGGCAGCTGATCAATGTTTCTAACTCTCTATCCCTCTCCCTTCCTCTCTGTAAAAAATCAATAAAATATATATTTTATATATATATATATATATATATATATATATATATATATATATATACCAAAACTGACATAACTACCAAGAGAAATAGAAGAATCCACATTCATAGTGAGAGATTTTAACCTAAATCTCAGTTATTGATAAACCAAGCAGCCAAGGTAGCATTCCAAAATAGAGGAGGAAAAATCCAGACATGTGAAGACCTGAATTTAGCACCATGAACACCTTCTGAAATACTATAGGGTTTTCTCATGCTAAAGAAAAAAACAAAAATGAATCCAAAAGAAGGACCTGAAATACAAAAAAACAATGGCAACCAAGGAAACCATTAAAACAAAAGACCTCTAAAAATTCTTTACTACAGGAAAACAACCTTAGAACTAATATCTAAGATTATCTTCATGTGAAAGGGGAATGGAATAGAGGAAGAAGAAACTGCAAACATGATTATTTTGTGCAGGAGGGAGCTACAGATTCTGATTACCTCCAGAGAATACATACACATAAAAAATTTAAGGTTAACCACTAAAAAAATACAGTGTATTGTTTCTGAACCACTAGAGAGAGAAAAAAAAAAGCACAAAAAACAAAAACAGGAATAAGAACAAAAGCAAGCAAAAATTTGATCAAAGACAGGAAAGGAACAAAGCAAACAAGAAAACAAAAAGCATGTAAAACATGGCCTGCCAGCTAAACATTTCAGTGGCTATAGCAGATAGTTTGTATACGGAAAGCAAAGTTATGGGCTATTTACAGGAAATAACCCTAAAATGAAATGGCACCAAAATGTTGAAAATAAAGAGATGAAAAAACATATAGCAGAAAAATGCTAACTGAAGGATGATGAATAGACCACTATCAATCTCAGACAAAAGAGAATTCAAGGTAACAATCACTAAGAGAAATCGAAGAGATACTTTTACTTCTGAAAAGTTACAATCCACAAAAATCATTATAGTCGCAAAGAGTAGTGCATAAAGCAGAGAGCTGTATATTTTACTAGAGGCCCGATGCACAAAATTCATGCAAGAGTAGGCCTTCCTTCCCCCGGCTGGTGCCAGCACCAGCTTCCCCTCCGGCATCCAGGACCTGGGCTTCCCTTGCAGAGGGAGGCCCCACCCACCCGCTGCAGCCCACTGGTCGGTGGCCTGGGCCTCCCTCTGCAGGGCATTCATGGGACGATGGCCAGGCCCCTGACCAATCGCATCACACCCTCCTTGGCTGGCCTGGCGCCAGTGGGTGTCATAGCATGGTCCTGGATGGTTGTCCGAACGGTCGTCTGGATGGTCACTCCACTGTTTGGCCATTCGGTCGATTTGCATATTATGCTTTTATTGTCTAGGATATTTGTAGAAACATAAGAGGAAAACCCATAACCTCAGTAAGTCTAACACTCTTGGAATCCACTCCCATACATATTCTCCAGGTGTCTCCTGATATAGTAGCAAAGTGTTAGCATTCGTTCAGTGTGGAAGTGATTTCTTCTCAGGTACCAGGAGATTCCTGTCCCTGGAGCATGCTGGGAATTGACTCTACTTATAGGGCTAATTACTGGTACAAGGGATGGCTGTGGCGGGCTTGAGGAGAGTGAACATCCCTGTCAAGGAATCTGCTCCCAAATAAGCTTATCATGGGGTTTTCAAGCAAAGGAGGGCTTGTCTCTTCTTATATGAGGGCAAGACCCTTCTACTGGGCAGGGAAGCTCGAGGTGAGCTGGGGGGTTGGGAGGGTGGTTCTCAAGATAGTTAATTTTATCAAAATCTAACCAGATATTCTCATTTCAAGTTTCAGATTTTCATTCTTTCCCAGTCAGTAACCTCAACTTTAACATAAGAAACTTGGCTACACGGTGAATTTCCCAATCATAATTCGACAACCCACACAATTAAATTTTGTATCTGATTTCAGCAACATCAGGCCTGTGGCTACTGACGTTCTCCAGTCACACCATGAGGTAAGCTATATTAAAGGGTTCAAGCTTGTCATTTTCTCTCTGTGAATACTCAAGTATACGCAGCAATGCCCACCCCGCGTCTCAGTCTTTGTAGTCATCATTACTGCCATAACAGTCAAGCCCAGCAGTTGCTTGGGGTTCTGAGGCATTTGTTTCCATTGGCGTTGCATCACAGTTAACCGCAGTTGATAGCTTCATTCGCTGTGATGCTGATGCACACCATAGACTACCCACACCCCATTTCCCATTGGCAAGGAGCGGAGCCCTGCACTTAAACCCAGACTAAACCCAAAACACCATTTGTGTGGGGTGGGGTGGGGGGGAACGGAGAGTCTATCTTCGGGGACCACTCCTCGCACCGATTCTAGTCAGTCAGGGGTCAGGGTGGGAGGACAGAAACTACATAGGAATTTTCAACATGGAAGGTGAACAAGAAGAACCATTCACAGGGAGTCTGTACAGAGAGGTAAAGAACAGCCTAGAGCAGAGGAAGAGTACCAAAGGAAGAACAAACTGGGAAGGCTGACTCCTTCCCCAGGTTGAGATTCACATCCTTCCAGAGAACAAGGCTGCAGCCCACGGGACGATGGAGAAGCGCTTCAGGTGCCCAGGGAGGTGCTGGTCCAAAGTGGGTGGAGGGCAGGTTGCTGGTCAGGAAGCCTCCCCCTGGGAGCCTCAGGCCGAGCACTGGGCTGGGTGCTGGCATGAAACTTACGGGAGGCCCAGGCGGTGTGGTTTGGTAGTTGACCCATGAATCAGGAGGTCAGGGTTCAATTCCAGGTCAGGGCACATGCCTGGTTTGCAGGCTAAATCCCCGGTGAAGGATGTGCAAGAGGCAGCCAATCAATGATTCTCTCTCATTATTGATGTTTCTCTCCCTCTCCCTTCCTCTCTCTGAAATCAATAAAAATATATATTTTTTTAGATTACAGGAGGGTAAGGCCACTCAGAGTCCTTTAACATATTCCACAGGCGACGCTGGGGCAAGCAGAACAGGATCGCACTGCAAACGGGAAGGCTCCCCTTTCCTCCTGCGGTGCCCCTCCAGCATCCTCTAACGAAGCTTCGCATGTGTCCAATGGCAGGGAAATGTCTACAGTGTCAGCTCCATGATCAAGGCAACGAAAGGAGGATTTGGAGCTGAGAGGCAGTACATTGGTAACTGTCTGACTTCATCACTCCCTATCGCACCTCCTTTTCCTTCAACCAGCTCCACAGCTGTCCAGGGCTCTTTACCTGGAACAGTACCCTAAACCTTCATTCCCGGTGGAGCTGAGCCCCAGGCAGTGCCGCCTGAGGAGTGCTGCTACAGCTGCTTGTTACCCTTTATTCCGGGCATGGTGGTCCTAGGACAGACCCCCGGGGAAGCCCTGCTGTGTGCCATCCATATTTCTCTGAATATTCCTTGGGCAGCTTCAGCAATCATTCCAGCCTACCTTGGGCTGTGCTGTTGTCATTCATTCTTGCCCATTTACCCGGTAGCAACTCCTGAGGCCACAATGGCCAGGCAGCTCTCTCAACATCCAAATTCAATAGACTTGCATTTGTCCTTCAGGCACTAAGACCTCTGAGTTAGCAGAACCCAGATTCAGGTGGGACAGGAAACGTTGTGTGAGTGAGTTATCATATAATCATTAAGCAAAGTTGTAGAGAAAACCGAGGCACAGACACCTTACACAGGTGCACAGTTAAAAACAGCTGAACTGAAATTCAAAACCAGACCTGACTCCAAAGTCCATGTTGTTTCCAATAAACCATGGTGCCTCCCTACCATCTGCCAAGCTGCTGTGAGGTACAGGGGATGGAGTGTCACACCCCAAGCAACCAGTGCTCTCTCTAAGACAGTGGCTCTCAACCTTGGCTGCACATTACAATCACCTGGGAATCTTTTTAAAATCCTGATTTCTGGGCCTCATCCTCCGGAAATTCTGTTTCTTTGTTATGGGGTGGGGCCACAACATTAGTAACAAAGAGACAGAATTTCTGGAGGATGAGGCCCAGAAATCAGGATTTTAAAAGATTCCCAGGTGCCCTAACCAGTTTGGCTCAGTGGATAGAGCAGTGATGGCAAACCTATGACACGCATGTCAGAGGTGACACGTGAACTCATTTTTTTGGTCGATTTTTCTTTGTTAAATGGCATTTAAATATATAAAATAAATATCAAAAATATAAATCTTTGTTTTACTATGGTTGCAAATATCAAAAAATTTCTATATGTGACACGGCACCAGAGTTAAGTTAGGGTTTTTCAAAATGCTGACACGCCGAGCTCAAAAGGTTCGCCATCACTGGGATAGAGCGTCGGCCTGCGAACTGAAGAGTCCCAGGTTTGATTCCGGTCAAGGGCATGTACCTTGGTTGCAGGCACATCCCCAGTGCGGGGTGTGCAGGAGGCAGCTGATCGATGTTTCTCTCTCATCGATGTTTCTAACTCTCTATCCTTCTCCCTTCCTCTCTGTAAAAAATCAATAAAATATATTTTTTTAAAAAAGATTCCGAGGTGATTCTAATGTGCAGCCAAGGTTGAGAACCACTGCTCTAAGAGAATCACCCACATCTCACAGACACACCGGGAGTTGTGCTTAGCTGCTCGCAATATTCCCTGCCTGTTCGTGCTGTTTAATTTCCCCAAAGCAGCACCATTTACCCAAGAATGTCCAAAGTGTCTCACCTGTGTAGCTAGTTTCCTTCCCTTATCTCAGAGCTGCACCTTTTCCGAGCTTGAAAATACTACGAGAACCAGCTCCTTGGTCCAGACCCTCTGCAGTGCACGACCACACTTCCTACCCTGTGGGCAGGGGGCAGAGTTGGGCTCCGTGTGGTCTTGCCGAAAAAGGCATAACTGGTGGGGAGGAACTCAAGCTTCTGGGGGAGGAACAGCTGACCTTTAAGGAAGCCTCCAAGCCGGAGCTGGGCTGTTTTGTTAAAGGAGCAGCAGCTGTGAAGGAGCTCAGCCCTTCAGGTGGTTGCAGGTCACTAAGGCCTCTGCTTTGAGAGGTGGGGTTGTGGCTAACCGCTTTGAAATCGCTGGATTTTATGAAGAGGCCGCCTCCAGGGCGCACTGGGGAGCAGGAGAACACGTGGCTGGGATTTGGGGGAAATGCTCACTAGTACGTCTGGTAAATACAGAGTAGTTTTTCCCCCCTAAGAAGCCCCTGGCCATAATCTAATAAGGAAAGAAATGACCATGATATAATTACTCTCCTTGAAGCTGAAACTTCATAATAATATTACTTTCATTTGTACAGGTCACTCCCAAGACCAGCTCCGATGTGGGTTTTAGACATGATCTAATTTGTACAGCTCAAGGCTCAGTGCGGCCATTACTCATCCACTCCCTTCACTTTACCAGAGGCAGAGCCCCCCTTGGGAAATGAGGGAAAAGTCCCTTAGGCTGCTCCCCCCCACCAGGGTGCCTTTCCCCCCCCCCCCCCCCAAGCTCCCCAGCCTCCTTCTACTCCACCTTCACCTCCTTCTGAAACTTATTTCCTGTGTCTCAGGCACTTAGAGCCAAGATGTCCAATGGTAAATCTGACTCACAAATCAGTGCACGTGTGAGGAGGCAAGTAAGCAGCCTACCACTGTTTCAGTACGTGTTTTAGTAAAACACAGCTTTCACCTTTTGTTAAGTGAGACTACGTGCAATTGTTTCACTTCTATTTTTAACAAGGACCAGAACAGTGAATGAGACCCTGTGTGATCTAGAGGGGCCTGCCCCGCCCACATCCCCTTCCCAGAGAAACAGCCCCAACAGCCGGTGGGGAACTAGGTGATGCGCTGCCTTTCCCCACCCCCATCCACAGCACTGGTTCACACCTGGCCACCCCTTCATGGCTGGGGAGGTTCTGTGCTCGCTGTCTCTGATGGTTTACCCTCCCGACCTTGGTTAAAACGTTCCTTTATTTAACTCCCCTCCAGTTACCCTAATTTGTACGTCATCTATTTCTTCCCAGGACCCTGGTTGGTACATGATCAAGTGCTTACATCTTAGCGATATTATTCTTAGATCCTCTGATATTAGTCTGCCATGCTGTGAAGCTACACCATGGATCTCTTTTTGTTTCCAAGTACCTGTCACAGTGTTATAGGAAATGCATAGCAACTGTATATGGGATGCGTGACAACACTAAGTGATACTTGAGAGAAGACCGGTCCACTGAGAACTAAATGCAGTTGGAGGCCATGAAGTTCAAGTCTCGAGCACGTTCCCATGCACAACCCTCTCTGGGGAATGCAGCCAGTCACTGCAAACCCCACACCACTCTCAGGTTAAAAGATTTCTCTTTACCCCAGTGTTAGTTGGAGAACTTTCAGCCATAACCATATTTAGTCATATTTGGGGAGGGGGCGTGTCAGGGCAAAAACGAAAAAGAAAAAAAAAGAATGTATATGTACTTAACCTAGCTGAGGTCAGCTTACTCCTAACATACTTGTCTGGGAAAGCCGCAGTCAGAGGTTACATGACAAACAAGACAAACAAAACCCCTTCCCTTCACTTGGGTGGACACTGGCTGCTTTCATTCATCTCAATCCTAGAAACATCATGTCAAGTCAAGGCTCAGTCACACTGCAGAGCCCTCAGTGGCTGCAAGGCCACTGCCAAGGGGACATTCAGTCCCTTCTAATCACTGCAAGCCACAGCTGTCTTGTTTTTTTAAAGCGTGTTTCCTTCATCAAGATAAGATAACTTCACAGACAAAAGGAAATTCACAGATAGCCCAGAGCGGGAGGAGGAGATAAGAGTGAATTGCCCAATTTAAAACAGGAAGGAACGTGGGCAGAGGAGAAAGTTTCCCCGCCCTCAGAAGCTGAGCCAGGTTCCCAGTACCCTGAGCAGCTGCTCTGGACCCCAAACCCCGGTGCAATATATTATAACCGGATGTTCTGCTCACACCTTCTGAGGAAGCCAGAAAAGGCAGAGAAAAAAGGCAGAAAAGACTCATGAAAATAAGAAGCAAAGAGGAAAGGATGTAGAGGCTGGTTAAAAATAAAACGTATCAGATGAGAATTAAGTCCTGAGAATGTTATCTCTCCCCACAGGAGGGTGGAAAAAAAATAGGCATGTCACGGAGAACGCAGGCCACAGGATGAATAAGCATAAAAATAGGAGGAAATGACCAAGCAAACGTGCCAAAGGCAGGGGAATGGCCTTTCTTGAGGTGCTAACTTTTCAGGATTAGGCAGATAACCTTGAGGAAAGAGACCTTTCCCCCCTATACATTTTTCAAACTCTTTGCTTTTGGTTTTCCAAGTGCATTTATTATCTTATAAATAAATAAATAAATAAATAAATAAATAAATAAAGGTCTTTGGAAAAGATTCTTGGGAATTCCTGCTTCCCAGCATTTTTATAGCAGGTAACCTGGGCCCAATGAATGCTTCAGAATGCAGAAAGTGGGCAAGTACTTCCCTGCTGCTCGCTACTGTTCCCTTCATCCTGGCCAGGCAGCTGCCCACTCCTAACCCGCCCCCCCACCACAACCACCATCACCACCTCCTCCAACAGCGCTTCTGAGATCTGACCTGATTTTGCACCCAGACCCCGTGTTAACTTCCATTCCCCTGGAAGCTGTGGAGTGATAAATGCTCTTCCATTCCTCAGTCCCAAGTCAACTTCTACATCTACACCAGACATCCATCATAAGGGGTATACCATTTCCCCCTAATTAGCCAAAAACAGACTACTTGTTAAATTAATTTCTAATGACCCAGTGTTTATCTGCTCCTAAAATAATGAATTTCTCTTCACAACTCCTGAAATCTGTATGCAAAATTGTGACAATAAAACACAACAGCTGAGATGTTTTTCTAACTTTAAAAAAATGAATCACAAAATGGTCTTTATAAATTTTCTGAAAAATTTCAGCACTCAGGAGCATGAGCAGCAACTATTTGCCAAAAAAAAGCTGACTTTTCTAAGTGCTACGTTTATCAAAGGTCAAACAAACAGGATTCAAGAAAGAAGTCGGATGCTTCTTCAACTCAGTCTTTCATAGTATTTAAGCAAAAGCACTGTGTTTTAAAGAAATTAAAATGACATCCTTCTACAAGCCACTTTAGAAAGATTAGGTAGTGATCACTCAAGTGCCTTTGAGAATTCAACAATGTTTGTAAATCTCCTCTCAATATCACTCAGAGGTGATAAAAGTACTCCCTGAGATTGCAGGGCCTTGCTCAGTCTCTTCTCTTAGTTTCCATGTATCGCATACAAGCATTTGTCAGTAACAGAACTCCACTGACAGCTCTACCTCAAGCCCAAGCTGGAATGTTAGATGTATCAGGAATAGAAAGAAATGTTTCCTTTCCTCCCCCTCAGAGTGCATCCGACACCGTGGTAATTAACCTAGTTATTAATAACAGGAAAGGAGCAAAGGGAAGGCCAAATATTGTAGGCTTGTCACTTGGGCAGCTTTGCCAGGAAGCTGCAGTTTAACACTCCCCAGGGGGCCACCGGTCTATTCCCCAGGGATTTCGGGAGGTGGAGGGAGGGACTGGACAGAGAGAGAATAGACACACATGCCTAATAAAGTCTGGGTGAAATAGGGAAGGTACTTCAACCTGGGAACAGATCATTGGCCAGAGTAGTTGTGTGTGTGTGTCTGTGTGTGTCTGTGTGTGTGTGTGTGTGTGTGTGTGTGTGTGTGTGTGTGTCGGGGGGGAGGTTGGGTTATTTAATCTCCTAAACAAAAGAGTTCATTCTCTTTCCCTCTTGGCCCACTTGGTTGCTCTTGATTGTGCTCTCATGCTCCTGCGTTTGCTCCCCACACAATGGACAATGGACTGCAAGCAGCCTGATGCTAAGCCAGACCCATTTCCAAGATGGAATGGAAACCCTGGACCCTGCTTTTCTGCTAGCTCTACTGAATCCCCAGCTGCACTTCTTCCAAGACTGGATTACGGAAATGGGACTTTGGAAACCCAGAAATGTAATTCCACACAAATAAAAGTCACTTATCCTCTTGTGCAAGTCTCAGAAAATCCTTTTCTCAAGAATGAAAGACCAGTCGGGAGCTGAAAACCAGGACTACAGGCTTTATTAGGAGAAAGACCTGCTGAGTTGTCTCACAATGAGAGAGCAGCAACCCATGCAGAGGTGGTCACTCCTTTTGAGGGGTGGAATGGGGAGAAATGGGGGCTTAGGGATTGGTGGCTTAATGTATGGTCCATATAGGAACAAGGGCTTGGGGTATTTGGCAGGTGCTGATTGGTGGCTTAATGTATAGTCCACATAAGGTACATGGTTAGGCACTCAGGTACTTCTGGGCTGCAGGTTAAGTCATGTTTGCTGTTACTCTGCCCACCAGTTGGGGGAAGGGAGGATCTATCAGAGATATTGTAAGGAACCCAACCCTAGCACTCAGCGGGGAAAGGAATACCCCACTTCCACCAATAAGGGCATAAGGGTGGCAGCTTATACATTGTCTAAATGTCCCAATGCACTGCGGCCCGCTGGGAGGTCTCCAAATTGCACCCAGGAAATCCAAATCTGTTTTCACTTCCAGATGGCCCACATTGCTCAACTCTGCTGCACTGGTGACAGCACGCCCCATATGCTCAAGCCCAGCATTAGCCCGAGGGGCCAATGTTGGACATATACCCAAAGTTCCTCCACCGTCTGTTATGCAGGCAGGAAAGATCCCTTTGCAAAGTTGAGAGAGAATTCAAATATGAACTTGGTGTTTTCTGTTCGCATGGTTTATATTGAAAGCTTGACATTCCTTTAGGATGTTTGGCATGAGACCCTTGTTGATAATTAAAAGCTATAATAAAAGTGTAATATGCTAATTAGACCAGACAGCTGAACGACCTTCCGGATGTCATTCTGGATGTCCTTCCGGATGAAGCTGTGGCAGTGGGGGCCAAGGCAGAGGCGGTTAGGGGTGATCAGGCAGGCAGGTGAGCAGTTAGGAGCCAGTGGTCCCTAATTGCGAGAGGGTGAGGGCTGGGCTAAGGGACCCCTCCCCCCATGCACAAATTTTGTGCACCAGGCCTCTAGTATTATATAAAAATATCAAGTAAAAATCATTTATTTAAAGCTCCCTCTCTGCCAATTCCATTCACTCTTTTGTTTGGCATCTCTTCTGCAGGTAGGAGACAGCAAAGGCAATACTGGGGAAGTTGGAAGTCTTGAGTCAATCCTGATGTGTTACCTCATCACTGTGTAACCTTTGACATGCCACCTAACCACTCGGAGAACACTTCCTTATCTGTAAAGAGGAAGAACTGTCTCTGAGGCTGCAAAGAATAACATGTGACAGCATGTAGAACAGGCATGGCATACGGGTATTCTCTGAGTGCTTAAGAATTATCTTACCAATTGTTTTATATCATGAGTGTTTAGCTACTGAACTTGGCCTTGTAAACGTAAAGGAGACAGGCTATGGTAATCCAGTCTCTCAAAGGGTCTACACTGCCAACACGGTGAAACAGCAGCATGTTAAAAAAAAATCACATTTGGACAGTAGACTGAGTCTAAAAGTACAGTGGGTCTTTAATATAAAGGAGCATATATTATCCAAAAGAGTTCAACTATAGCCAGCTTCCCTTTGAAAAATAACTATTTATTTCCACTGTTTTGACAATAGTCTCTAACCAACTAGCTATTCAGTATTCTTGTCATGCCACTCAAAAGATTCAAGACTGAAACTGTCAATTTTGTACTATTTTCATTTGAAATAACTTTACTAAGAACATCCCTTGTGCTTGTCCTCATAGTTATCAAATATAAAAGTACCTGACATGTCCAAAATCCCATTTTACACAAACTGCTGACCCAGCATGGCATTTCTCATCATTGCTTTCTGAAACACAGGAAATTTGAAGACTGAATGGCCAAAGTAAATTAGGATGGCCCAGCCTCTAAAAAATCTGAGTTATTTAAAGAAGGAAAAACAAAATCATGTCTGAATGGATAACTCATGATTCAGACAGCCTAGCATTTAATTGGTATTAACTACTCTACTGAAGATCTATTTAATGCACTTAGTAAGACCTCTTATAGCCACGAAATTGGATATTTGGTTCAAAATTTAATCTCCTGCCAAGGACTCTGCACTATATAGATGATGTAACACTGAGGTAGGCTCTTAATATTTCATTGCCAAGAATATAAAGGAAATTGATCAGATTATTTGCCAAATAATATTGCTTTAGCAAGGCTAAGTCCTCCCCTAAGTGGGCTGTCAGTGAAGCAAAATAGCAGACACTATTATAGCTGTGTTTTCCAGGTTAGTCTTCCAGAACTCAAATTCATCCAGGAAAAACTCAGTGCATTAAAAGTTGATTTGATATATAGTTTATTAGTTTATAGGACCTTTGTCTGGAAGGAGTAAGCAAGGCCTAAAAGGTTCGATATTTTGATAAGTCAAAATATTGAGCAAAATGAAAGATATAAAGCATTTTATTGAAACATGGTATTCCTTCAGAATAGTCTGTCATTCCCATGACATTAGTAATCATGGGGGGAAATCTTAGTTACAATTTTATAGATTATGAATTCCTAAGAAACAACCTTCTTTCTTTCTCTCTTAATGACATTTTTCAAAATTGTTTCAAAGGAGGAATGTGTTCTGCCCTGTCTGAAGCTATTAGTGGAAGTTACCAAAAGGGTATAATCCTTCATTCAGTTTTCAGCTGCGTAGTGGTCAATGACCTGTTCAAATAGGTAAACAAATATGAAATGACACGATGACCAAAGCTTTCTAAAACTCTTAGCCTAGATTTATAAGTCAACAATGAGAGATGTATGTCCAAAAATTCTAGCGAGTCCTTCTTGCCAAAGATGAAGGAAATTAATCAGACCATTGACGTGCGAAGGTAGGAGAACGAGTTTATTCAAAGAGTCCTGCTGTGCGTCAGGCACTATTTTAGGTGCCGGGAATATATCCCGTTGATTTAAAACATACAAAAATCCCTGTCTTCTTTGTGCTTACACTCTAGAGCAGCGGTTCTCAACCTGTGGGTCACGACCCCTTTGGCGGTCGAACGACCCTTTCACAGGGGTCGCCTAAGACCATCCTGCATATCAGATATTTACATTACGATTCATAACAGTAGCAACATTACAGTTATGAAGTAGCAACGAAAATAATGTTATGGTTGGGTCACAACATGAGGAACTGTATTTAAAGGGTCAGAAGGTTGAGAACCACTGCTCTAGAGGAAGGATACAAGATAATAAACACAATAAATAAGAAAATTACATAGTAAGTTAGAAGGTGGTAAGTACCATGAAAAAAAGGAGCAGTTGTGAGAATGAAGACAAGTCTTAGCTAGAAATTTTCTAAAACCAGAAAAGAAAAAAAAAATAAGCTTGTTTCTTGCTAAGTCTGTAAATGGCCAAAGAAAATATTCCTGGCCCTTTAAAGTTCATGGGATTTTCAAGCAAATAATTGAATAAGATTTTTAAATTATGAAAATGGAATTGAAAACTAGGAAGAGTGACTTTCATAGAGCAGACACTCGATGCAAAGTCCTTCAAGGGTCAGTGCTTACTGCAGCAGTTCCAGCGAGTCCCACGATTCTCCACGCTGCCCACCGCAGTGGGTCTGCAGAGTCCCGTCTGTTGGAAAAGGCAACTCGGGACAGAAACCATGAAAGAACTCAACCAAGCTTTTCAGGACGTTTGTTTTATTTCCATTTCCTTTTTTAAAATACAGCACCCTGTTTCTAAAAATTATTTTATTTTGTTAAAGAAGGGTGAGTTCATTTAAAAGGAAACTGAAGAATGAGAATGTCCACATTTCTAACTCTATCTCGCTCTCAAAATGTTCACGATGCACACACATTTGTTGTATATCTGCTGTAGGCCCAGATCTTTCAACACCAGTATCAGAGGTTGCTGACGCTAAACTACCAGGTACATCTTTCCCCTTTGCTTTAAATTCAAATTCCATTTCAACAAAGCAATCAAACAATGTCTAGATTTTGCCCCTGAGGAACTAGGTTCCCCAAGTAAGAAGTGAAAATAGAAAACACCTGGTTTGCCTTTTTTTTTATCAGAAAGTCATATGATCAGTAAAATGAGGCAGAACCCACAAGTCCAGGTTGTAGGACAAGGAAAAAGGAGTATCAACCCACAGGACACTTATAAATGGGTGACTGGGACAGCAGCCCTTTCTAGAGGTAAGAATGTCATTAGGTTGTGATAATTCTCCAGAAACACCAACAGCCCTGGATTAGAAACATCTGGAAATTGTTCAGGTGGCACAGATTCCTGTTTCTTGCTGTCAAAGGCTTCAATGATGCCTCTCTGTGGCACCTGTCACCATTTTTTCTTCGTTGTAAGCCTCCTCCTTTCAAATCAGGAAGTGTACATAAAGTGCAAATAAGATTTATTCCCTCGCCCATGCTTCTGGGCTCTTGTTTGATAGACAGTATTACCAAATCTATCAGTTAAACCGCTGGCAAGAGAGGTCGTCTGCAGGTGTTTTCAGAGTTAGACAATGAGTTCATCTGGCAAAGAGAGTGTCTGAAGATGGATGCAGTCTTGGCAAGAAAACACAAAGTACCATTCGCAAGACAGGGATGTGAATGATGCAAGCAGGAGGGGGTTGCACATCGCCAATTCACTGAAGAGGCCTTCTTTGGGTCTCAACTCTTAAAGAGAATTCAGAAACCATTGCTAAAATGAATGAGGCCAGCGGATTCAGAGCACACAGTCAGTCTTCAGTGAGGGCAGATTCTGTTTTCCCTGAATTAGGGACAAAAAAGAAAATGAAGAGGGTAAGGAGTCAGATCCGATGAGTTTACTATCACAAATGTCATCCAAAAAGCTCTAGTAAATACTTCCCATCTTACAGAACAAAATTGAGCAAAGTGCCTCCTGATAGAGTTTAGCAAAATGTGTTCTCTTAGGTATTTGATAGGCATATAGTCCAAATAGGCAATATTACATATGCCTTTAATGCAGGATTTCTTAGATTACTTTTTCTTGGTTAATAAGCCAATGAGCACTGTGACTCTTTAAGAGAGGAATACGATATGTAACATTTCCCATATTGTAGGGCCCAAGAATTTACCTTCTCATAAACCACCTTGGCAAGACTAGCAGGATTAGTGTTTCTGTACAATGTATTTGGGGAAATGCTGCTTTACAGTACTGAGGGGACAGTTCTTAAGTCATATTCAGTTTATATTATATGAGCCCAGTTTCTATATTGGGAGTCACAGTCTCACACCAATAAATGAACCATTCTACTGGGTTCCATCATGTTTCCTTTGCAATGTGACAAAATCATGGGCAACATTTAATGTTATGTTGGATGGGTGGACATTAATAATAAAAAGTTTACAATTTCCCATCAATTATAACCTCTCATGCAAAAGTAGGCATTCACAAAGGATGTCCTTTGCATTTTTCTGATTTTCCCAGCAGAGCTAAAGCTAGGGTTTCAGGATTAAGCCCATCAAGATGTCATTATATATGAAGCTAAGGCACAGCTGAGAATGAACAGAGTAGATGAGAATATATTTTTAAAAATTAAAGTCAAAGATTGACTTGATCAAAAGTCACAGAAAATTATCAAATACATACTAGTTAAATTCCTGAATTTCTTTTTGGCTTCTGCTCTTTCATCAGCATCAAAGTACCAAACAGTCATAGCGTATCTGTGAAAGATAAGCAGATATAAGAAAAGAGATTTAAAATTACTACCAAAAAATAAAAATGCATAGTACAATCCCCCTTCAGAGTCATTTATAAAGCCAACATTTAAAATGTCCCCTATTTTTAGAAATCCATTCCAATTTTAATTTAAAATAAACTTCTCTGGTTTCAATTCTATTTAAATGTAATAAAATGTGTAAGGAATTCCAAGTATGCACCAGGCATCAATGTGGGCAATGGGAGTTCAAATGATCATGTGAATATATCTGCTTCTTCCTCAAGGAACTCAGCCCCTAGTGGGGAGACAGGCAATTAACAAATACTGTAACAGGCCGTGTAATGATCTACACAGAAAGGACTAGAAAGGAATCATCCTGCTAAAGACTGAGAGACCCAACTTGGTGGGTAGAGCACGGAGAAAAGGAGGAGATATCTGAGTGAAGCTTTGAAGAATAACTCATTTAAATGACAAGACACCTAAAACTCTTGGCTGTCTTTCTTTAGTTTTGGACACCGAGGCAAAGATGCAATGGAATAATGATGCCCTCAAGCTTTCTACTGCATTCTCATTAATAAGCTTTATCCCATCTATGGGCTAGACTGGAATAGGAGTTGCTTCATGCATGAGTTTTCAAAGTTTCATTTTATAGCTATTATTAGCTACTCAAATTTCTATAGCACTTGATTTTCTTCAAGGGCTTCCCATCAACGTTCGCTAATGTTCCCTATGACTCCAACCATCAAGGGATTGTGAAATAACAAGGGAATTCTGGCACAAACCACAGGGTCCAATTATTGTACCCATTAAACAAGCCACAAGCAGGCTTTGGTGGTAGAATTAGTTACCTGCTCACCTAGGGCACATTCCACTTTGACATTTAATATGTGACTCTGTGTGGGGCTCAGCTCTGTGACTTCTGGAGGGGGACACATAAATCTTAAGAACTTTACTTGTGTGAATTTAATTCAATGAATTTCATTTAATTAGGCTCATTAAGGTTTAGTCAATATCCTTCTACCCATGTTCTCACCCCTTGCCCAGAGCTGCTATTCCCAATTCAAGCTGCAACTCACAGCACTCTAGTACTGCCTGATTTACAGTGTCGACCATAAAACAACAGCAAATGAAAGGCAGAATCCAAAATTAAGATTGTATCAAGAGTTTCTAGATTAATACTAAACAGTACTAAGTTGTTCAGTTACTCTGAAAATCTTCCCATGTATGATCTAAGGACATGATTACTTTAATATTTTAAATCCAATTGTTGGGATCTGATTGGAACAGTGAGCCCAAACCAATTTTATGCTAAGAAAATAATAAAAAAAAGAATATAAGTCAAAACAAATTCCTCTTTCTTTTCACAAGATTCTTTCTCTGCTTTTAACTGGCAACTCATAAACTCATCCAGAGTTGACCAAACAGAATTCCTGGGTGTGACAGCCAACATTCTCAGGGAGCAGTTCAACATTAGGTTTTTGAAAGGAGTGGGGAAGTAAGGACAGAAGAGACAAACACTCTGGGAAATTTAGAATCCAATATGCTCACCTAATGGAAAACAATTTGTTAATAGTTCAAACCCACGTTAGGTTTTGCATACTAAAGAATCCAAAGCGCCCTAGCTGGTTTGGCTCAGTGGATAGAGCATTGGCCTGTGGACTGAAGGTTCCCGGGTTTGATTCCGGTCAAGGGCACATGCTCAGCTCAGGTTGCAGGCTCGATCCCCAGTGGATGGCATACGGGAGGCAGCCTATCAATGATTCTCTCTCATCGTTGATGTTTCTATATCTCTCTCCCTCTCCCTTCCTCTCTGAAATCAATAAAAGTATTTTTTTAAAAAAGAATCCAAAGCTTCCACTTTAAGAAAAATTAAAATGGACTCCAAACAGGTTTGCTATCAGCTTTGGGGTGTGGTTACTCCCTCATCTGCATAGGACACAAGTTTAGAGAATTCTCCAGGAACTGGTGTTTGTACAAGAAACTACTCACGCGGACTCGTGGCCCTGGCTCTTACCTGGTTGCATAGGAAGGCTGGACTTCATGTGGGTTCCTGCGGTCTGACCAGAAGAACAAGAGTCTGTCAAAAATGGGCTCCACATCTGCTACGAATGACTTCCCTTCTGGAAATATCCGCAGGACTCCACCGTGTAGCTAAGGGCCACAAAGAAGGAGGATTATTTTCTGGCCTCATACATCGTTAATTAACAATGATATTTAAGACTTGTTTAAAAACAAAGCCATCTTCCAATCTCCACTCTAAGAATATATGACTCCTCCATTTTTACTTCGGCCTCATACTTTGTATTAAAGTTTATTTCAAATTTGGCGAGAGCTATTTCCTTATTGACCTCATGCCAAAGGAAGCCTTCCCACCCCCCACTCATGAAGCCCATGGACACAAAATGGAATTCTATTGGGTTCAATCATACAGACCACCAATATGCGACAGATTTTGACCTACAAAAAACCCCAGCAATTTCATATGGTTCAATCTAATATTAACAGCTTCCTAGGATAGTCATCCCACATAATAATCATTCCCCTTCAATTAGAATGTACAGCTTTCCTCTGCTCCTATATGACTTTGTTAGTTGGAAGTGACATGCTTTTTTCTCCTAAACTCTCAGATCGCCTTATCTGTACCTTTTATTACATGTATCTCTCTTTTCATTGAATTACTTTTTCATTTTACGTGTATGCCCAATCTGTCCGACTAGGATAACCATAGCAGGGTAGAATGCAGGCCTCATACTTCAGTGTTTCCCACAACACAATGCCTGGCACTAGCAGGCACTCCACTATTTGCTGAATGATTTCATATTTCACAATTTATTATCACTGACCTGACAACTTTACTTGCTTGCCTGTAACACCACCTTTCAAGTTTTTAAAGGACAATCAAGGGGTGAATTCTAGTCATGTTTCCCAACAGGGAGACAAGATGAGCCTTGCCACTGAGCCACTGGTTTCCCAGGTTTGGTTTTTCTGACTCCAGATAAAATGTCCTAGCCCAGCGACAGCCGGCAGCTGCCCTAATGAGCAGGACATGGAGGTGCAGAAGGTACAAAAGCTAAACAAGCTTAAAAAGTTCTGACTTCTCAGACTCCTAAATCATCCTTAACTCTCAGAAGGCATACACATTCCAGACAAACGTTTGTACGTGTGGAACCAGACTTCCTATCTCTTTCTATCTATATGTTCAGAAAAACAAAAATAAACCATAAAGCCTTTGGCATTCCCAAACCGCAGTAAGCCATGGCAGGCAGCCACCAATAAGATGTATCACCCCAAGAGAGGACTGTGTGGGAAGCCTCGCTTGGGGAGGTTTCTATCCCACAGCTCTATTTTTGTGAAATTCTCTCAATGTTGCTGCTAGAAGAGAAAAGTGTACATCTTATTCTGCACTGAGAGTCCCATCAGCTCTGGATTACACTAAAAACGTCGATCCCTAAAATAACAAATTACCCTCTCTTCATCAAGCACTCCTTCCATATCCTAATAATGACTCTACCTACTCCCGTAACATTAACTTGATATCCGTTATTTTCATCTCAACTTTAGTACCCTGGGGTATGGGAGGGGATTGAAAAAGAAAAGATGCATCTGTGGGAATTATGAACTCCAAACTCTCCTCTAAGTCATCTGCCTTCTTTTCTTTTTAAAAAAAAAAATTTTATTGATTAAGTTATTACATTTGTGTCCTTATCCCCATATTACCCCCCGTCCCCCCACTCATGCCCTCACCCCCTGTTGTCTGTGTCCATTGGTTAGGCCTATATGCTAGCATATAAGTCCTTTGGTTGATCTCTCCCCCTTCTTTTCCTTTAGTTTCTAGCCCCACACTCTATTCCCATTATTCCAAGTACCTTGGAATCCCAATTCTTGTTCAGATAGTAGATGCAGGTGATGCAGCGGCCGTCACCATTGGGGTTGTCTACATGTCGAACATAACCTGTTCCATTTCCTGGGTAGCAAGCCACCATTGCCTACAAAGAAACCCCGAGAAAGATGGTTAACAAAGCTGAGACAATCTTCTCCCACTAGTGAGCAGTTGAGTAACACAGTCTCCTTGGGTACTAGTGACATCGATAGGTGGCTGCTGGCTTCTTAAGTGCACACACAGTACATAACTTTGGACTTTTCAGCATACAAGATTTAAAGGCCAAGTCATCCCTATGGCTCAGCCCAGTAGAAAGTGGTTCAACAATATTTCCATGGTTGTAGAATGTAACCCATATACATCTCATTAGGATGCCCACCTTTCTTCAATCCGTTTTAAAATAGCAGTTTCCCCCCTAGACCCACAAAATCGGAATCACTAGGTATGGAATGTACGGATTATGCCTGTTTAGCAAGTGCCCCTGATTCACACAGATTTTAGAACTAGGGCTCAAGATATTTTTATTGCCCTAACTGGTTTGGCTCAGTGGATAGAGCGTCGGCCTGCAGACTCAAGGGTCCCAGGTTCAGATTCCAGTCAAGGGCATGTACCTTGGTTGTGGGCACATACCCAGTAGGGAGTGCACAGGAGGCAGCTGATCGATGTTTCTCTCTCATCAATGTTTCTAACTCTCTATCCTTCTCCCTTCCTCTCTGTAAAAAATCAATAAAATATATATTTTTTAAAAGATATTTGTATTTATAAATATCTTGGAGAAAAGGGTCAGTCTTGCTCAATAAAATGCTTAGGACAAAAGGAAAAGGGAAGGGTCAATGGGAAGCTGTGTCCTAACTTGTTAGCATAGAACCAGTCAGCCTGATTCCTAGAAAAAGCCACAGACACCCAGCTTATGTTTCTCAATGTTTGTCTTCTTTCTACTGATAATTACCAAATCAGATGATAACCTTAAGTTCTCTTCCTTTTCCCAAGTGCTACCTGTATCAACCAAGTGTGGGAATAAAGCAGAAAGTCATACTATAAACTTCATTGAAAGTTACTATTAAGTTACTATAAATTCTCCTGAGAATTACTGTTAAGAGGGTAACAAACCTCTAATTGTTCTATGGAGAAATTATAGCAAGGAGTAGAAAAACATAGGCAAAGTGCAAAAAGCTAGCTCTTTTCACAGACACTGACATATTCCTAAAATATTTTATAGAGATGAGATAGGTGCAGAGAAGATACTGGAACTGGCAACATAAGATGAGAAAAGGGATATTTTTCCTGTTTCGGTCACGGATGTATTTTTAGTGCCTAGAACAGTGCCTGATACATAGAGGTGTCTGTTTAAAAGCAGATATAAATAAATGAATGAATTAGTGAATGACTCTTTCCTCCAAAGAGTATGTATGCATTTTACCTGAATCATTATAAATTTCTGTCATTTTTAAAACCTATCTTCCAATATACATATCGCAATCCAGTTCATACTTTCTCTTATAAATGGCAGGATTGTTATATTGCTAAAATAATCTGTTGGATAGCCCAAACTAATGTGCTAGTGCACTCAATGAATCAGCTTCAATGCTGTGGGTGCCAAGTCACTACCAGTGGTAACATGAAGGCATGAACTAGGCATGTAGCTTTAAAGACTTCGCACACATTGCATACTGACTTAATAAAAAAACCATACCTCTGGGACAATAATAAGACTGAAGGTAACTTGGCTTTATGGTGATCTTAAAGCTTAAATCACCATATCTATCAAACTTTATATCCTTATGCAGCTAGTGATCCCCATGCCCTACCCTTTGAACATCTAAAAGGTCAATCCAATGTCATCTTAGAGATAAAGTTAGGCTGTTAGCTTGAACATCTTTCAGAAGGTGAAATTTTGAGGCTACTCCAATCAAGATTTAACAAATGATGGTACCACCAAGCAAAGAATGGCTTGGGGGAAGGTGGCTGGCAGCAAACAGAAACGATGGGCCTCACTGGGGAAGGAGAGATAAATGAACTCACCAATAATGACAAGGGAATTACCCATCCCTGGAAGCAGCTATTAGGATTATAAGAGCCACCACTGAGCCAAAAATGAAAGTCATTTAAGCTACAAATAATTATAAGCTGCATTCCCTACCATCTCAGCATCTCCCCGGCGTGAAGCCCTGAAAAGAAAAAGTGCTCCATCAACGCTACATAAACTTCTTCTCAAACAGCTCAACTCCAGGGCAAAGGTCAATAGTCTGGATGCCCTGGAGTTGAGCTGTGAATCTTCACCCTTTCTCCTGGTTCCTGCAGCCACTGTATCAAGTCCAAAACAATGGAAGGAAATCACTGTGGGCCTCAGTGGGCCTGTTGAAACTTCATACAGCCAATTTTATCAGTGCTTTCTGGATAACAGCCATAGGAGATGGGTCTTGGCTTGCACACATTCCTAGCTATTTGCTGGTCTTTGGCACAGTCTAAAACCAGGAGGCTTAGGATGCGTTCTAAAGAATCACGTAATTAACGAGTCACTCATTTCTGTGCCAATTTGTGCACGGGGCAGGAACAAACCCCGGAAACTGATTGGGTCAACTGAGCTGCTATCTAAACCTCATCAAGCTAGGGAAAGGATTTAGAGTATGTAAAGGAGGAGAATGCTTCAGACCAACAGAGCTAAAACACTTTAATTATCATGTGACAAATAGGCCAAGCAATGACACTGACACAAATCAGGAAGATGTCTCATTTATTAAAGACTTTGTATTTGTCAAAACTTCCTGACTGGATTAATATTTGAAATGTCAGTGTGATCTACTAACCCATATACTACATAGTCTTATGGTTCTACTAGTGGCCCGGTGCACGAAATTCATACAGGGGGAGGGGGTGGAATCGGGCCTAAACTGGCAGTCAGACAACCCTCTCGCAATCTGGGACCATTGGCTCCTAACCACTCATCTGCCTGCCTGCCTGATCGCCCCTAACTGCCTCTGCCTGCCTGCCTGATCACCCCTAACTGCCTTCCTCTGCTGGCCTGATCTCGCCCCCAACTGCTCTCCCCTCCTGGCTTTGTTGCCCCCAACTGCCCTCCCCTGCTGGCCTGATCTCACCCCCAACTGCCCTCCCCTGCTGGCCTGATCTCGCCCCTAACTGCCTCTGCCTGCCTGATTGCTCCTAACTGCCCTCCCGTGCTGACCTGATCTCACCCCCAATGGCCCTCCCCTGCAGGCCTGATCTTGCCCCCAACTGCCCTGCCAGCCTGGTTGCCCCCAATGCCCTCCCCTGATGGCCTGATAGTTCTATTGTTGGATGTGCACATTAATCCACATATCCCCTTATGCATTCCCCATTCCTTCCTCTGACCCCAGTGTGGACCCCCTCCCACCAACCTTAGAGGCCTCTCCACAGCTCTGTAGCCAAAAGAAAATTAGCTGAGGGATGAACCTCTCCCAGGCTCCCAGGCTGGCTCCAGACCAAAGAAATGTACTCTAGACACTGTGGCGGTCACGTTCAGGCAGGAAATGTGTATGTTCTTTGAAGATATACACAGATATATAAACTTTAACAGCCAAATACAAGTAACACAATGTGCTCCCCAAATGCTACAAGCGGAAAAGAAAACAGTTGCTCTATTAGAGTTATTGGTAAGCTGACTTCATAAACAACCAGATCCCATCAATCCCAAAGATAAAGTTGAAAAATGAAAGTCCAGGATTTCCACTCCAATGTCTAAATAGAGTGTTCTTGATTGAAACCAACTACAGCTTGATTCCACGGATAAACCATTTCAAAAACTGGCGCTGGCAACCTCCACTGTCCATTCAGCAATGATGATCATTTAGACTCACGGGTGGCAAGGGGGTATATCTGCCTCACCCCAACCTCCAGTTAGGCTCACTAGTTCTCCAATAACAAGCAACAACACAGAATTTTATAGAAATGTATTTTACATCCCATATAAGTTTGGAGTCAGATTCAATAGTATGACTCGATCTTGAACAAGTTATAGTAAAGTGGCATTTTATGTAAATTTTAGCTCCACACATTGAAATATTAATCAAGTCTCACTTTATTTGCAAAATTTTTAATAAATGGGAATCCATTTTTTAAATTGTGTCAAAAAATAGCATAACTTCAAAGCTGTCTGGCTGAGTGACCTTTAAACTGGCATTTTGGTCCATTGCCAAATGCTAAGACCCATCTAACTGCTATGCAGAAATACCAGCCAATCTTTGTAAGGGTTTGTTTTGAATTATGAATGGTCTTGAACACAGCATACTTCGAATAAAATGCAACCTAAGTACAAAATAACCTGTACTTAACCTCTCAGATTTCTCATCTGTAAAATGGGTTTATGAGGCTCGAAGGAGATACTCCTTATGCTGCCTAATGTTCGCTATTTTTAAAGCTGATGATATGCATGCTTCTGTTCCCTCAACTGCGGCTTCAGTATGTCTCCTTCAGGGATCTGATCCTACTTAAGGGATTTGTAGCTTCAAATCCAGAGCTGGCAAATTCAAACAGCTTTCAGAGCGTGTGAGTAGCACAAATAATTGAAGCCAATCATGTATATATGTATGTGTCAGAACTCTGGAGTGCATGCTATGCTACCTGCACCATGGAATTTACCTTCCTTTGCAATGAGGGCCTAGTATTACAAAATCCTCACATTCTAGGATAGCCGGAGACAACCAAACTGGATTTGTGGGTTAACACTCCTGAATATTTTTATCCCAATTTTTAAACTAGGACCTCAAAAAAATACATCAGGCTATATTTGGAGATCTCTGTCTGAGATCTCCTAAGAATTCGAGCCAGCCTGCACTAGCTCCTGGGCTATCCATGGGCACCTTCCCTGCTCTCTTCACCAGGTTCAGATGTTTGCTGTTCAAAGGCACAGCCTTGCCCCTCAGTGCCATTCACATTCCACATGCCTCCTCCACACCTTCTTCCCCTCAAGTCCTTCCCCCGTGTCCACTCTGAACAAAGAGAAGGACCCAGGATCCTTCCCACTCCACCAAAAGGCACTAACTACCTGGAGAATTAGATGTGGAGAGAGTTGAGGAGAAATACACAGGACTATGCACATGCTTTAGCTTAGAAAAACAGCCAAGCAACTTATCCTAGTGGGGAAAGTAATAGCTGAAGTTTCCTGGCCAGAAGTGGGTATAATTTATATTCGGGTGACAACAGCCTAGGTGACAAACTTGCCAATGTTTCTAGTCAGCTGTGGGTGGAGGTGCCAAAGGCTATATTCCTGGGGCCATTTTTCAGGGTGGTTTGTGTTCAGCACATATTTTATTTTAACACGTACATTTAAAGTGGACAGTAAGCAGGGCAGCCTGTGGTTGTACACTTTACGTCCTATATTCATAAAGGCACCTGCTGGGGAAGGGGCCTCATTTGGTAATTCATTGTGGGGAGGTGTTAAGAACTGGAACAAAGGCACTGCATGTGCTGGCAGCTGCTCTAAAACTGAAATTTTCTTAGTTTAAAAGAAAACAAAAAATTAAAAAATCTTTACGTATTCAAAGTGCTAAGTGTAGGCACCATGGGAAAGGCTGGTGTGGGAGAGAAATGGGAAGAGGCATGATCTTGGCAAGTTTTGCTCTGTAACAAACAAACAGAAAAACTAAAGAAGGTGTTGGGGGAGGGGCAGGGGAGAGATCAACCGAGGAACTTATATCCTGATATGCACAGCCCACGGACACAGACAATAAATAGCCTGGTGAAGGCCTGGGAGGGGCGGGTGCAGGGTTGAGGGGGTCAATGGAAAAAAAAACCACACACACAAAGGGAGCATATGTAATACTTTCAACAATAAATTTAAAATAACACTAAAGATAAATTAAGCCAAAATGTCATTTTCCATTCTTTTCCATTTGGCTGTGACAAGGAGTGAGTGAAGAAAACTCCACAAATCCTCTGCAAGGGCAGTGACTGGAAGGCAGAGGCCTCTCCCCGTCCTCCTTGTCCAGGGGTATGGCCTCTTCAAGGACACCTTGTGGGGCCCGTTGTTGCCACTTAAATTAAATTACTTCAGCACAATATTCACAGGGCATCGTCACAAGCTGATGACAACTGTGCAAAGCTTTCTCCGGGAGTTTCAAGGAGACGTCCTTAAACAAAGTTCACATTGCTGCCAGCCGCCTCCTTTATGCGAAGTCAAACAAAAAAGCGAGCTCTCAAGGTGATGACGAACAACGCATAAGCTTCAAAAGTGCCATAGAATTTGTACATATTCATCCTCACTGCATCTAGCTTGGCCTAAAGAAATTAGCGGTAGGCAATGTAGGTACTTCAGAGAAAAAAGCAGGGAACTTTGTGCAAACTGTCATTAGCTCTCTTGGCATCTTGTTTGTCATCTCTCTTGCTGGTTAAGAGAGGCCTCGCTATTTCCTCCTAGTGCCTCTAGTTAAAGATGAATGTAACAAAATGAGGAGGGAATAGGAAATATGCTTTCGGGGGCAACAACATGAGCTGAGTCCAGTCCCCACATTCCCCTTCCCAACGTTTCAGCATCTGACTAGAAGTTTCCGGAGATTGAGAACGCCAGTCAAATACCAGGCAGGTAAGTACAGCAGCCGCTTGACTAGCATCGTTTTGTTTTAACATTGATGAGATGCCGTAGGAACGTAACGCTTTACGTTCATTAGCCCATGGTAAAATTGGTTTCATTACATATGGTTTTGTTTAAAGTCGCAGAACCTATTGACAACATTGAGGACTTACTGTAATCCTTTCAGCAAACCCCAAGTTACTTACTGAAGTACTTTCTATTCTTCTGTTTCTACACTGAGAACTACTTCTGCCCCCCTATTTGCTCACCTCCACACTACAAATGCCTCTGAACCCACATAGCCACAACGCTGCTTGACACACATAACCTCATCTCCAAGTCAGAACAATCATCACCATGCCCCACTCCTGAATGTTGTTGGAAGGCAGAACCTTCAGTAATTCTGAAAATGAAAAGTAAGACATTACAGCCAGTGGCTCTGGTGAAGTGGGTCTGCCGGCCCCCTGGTCAGGCCAGAGCACCCTGAGCAGGGACTGTACCATCTTTACTTGAAGACCTGTCCCCAGGTAGACCTTCTCATCGGTGCCCTTGTTTGACTCTACTGTGAACTGGGTCCTAGATCCAGGGTCATCCACACAACCATCAACAATTGCCAAGACTCTGGAACCTTCTATGTAGTTCTCCCAGCTCAGTGAAAACAGTGCCATGAGACTCTTACATTAAAGGGCTGGGCTCCCACCCCCACCCCTGGAAATGTGCACACATACACGCAGTCACAGAGGACTCACAGGTCCTTAACGGCTAACTGCTTTAGATCAAGATTCTATTCCAGGGCTCCTGCACTCTGTGCAGGCACTTAAGTAAATCACCCTTCCCCAAGAAGCCGCTGAAGCGCTCAGAGGCCAGGAATGTGAGAGACTATTGTCATTCCTCCCTGAATTGTGATTAATTCTTCCTCTTGGAGGGGATTCAGCCAGAGCCCTGCAATTAAGCACAGTAAACAGGCCCGGGAACATCCACCTATCAATGCAGGCTGCTTGGGTTGGGGAAGGCAGCCCTTCCCGTGGCGGCCTGGCTCCCAGCCAGCTGGGTGACGGCTGAGTGACAGGGCTACGTGCGCTTCGTGAGGGTGGCAGCCAGCCCACACCCAGCACACAGCCCGGGACCAGGGAGGGAACAAGCATAGGAGAGCATCCCCCGTCCCTCCCCCTGCCACTACCACAGTCACCAGAGACATGTTTTGAATAAGGGCTTCCTTGCAATTATGAAATCGGTAAAAGCCAGGCTCAGGGTTGAGGACATTAGCAGGCATTTAACCACATCCACTCTGATACCCTTCCCCAAATCGGAACAGCTGCCATTTCCCGAGGACCCATGGAACCAGGCGGTACTTTAGGTGGTGCTTTACACATCTCACCTCATTTAATTTCCTGGTTACAGAGGTGGGGGAGTGACGGGGGAGGGAGAGGGGTGAGCAGCAGTCATCTGCATGAGTCACTGCTCATTTCTCAGAAGTCATTAACCCTGGAAGTTATATGGACCTAGAAGTTATCTTATTTCTATAGAAAAACAAATTCATGAGTAATTCTTAAAGCTACATGGGGATAGGGAGTCAAAATATTTAACTTCCTTTGATGTGAGAAACCGCCCTCTCTGAAAAAGAAAACTGTACCTGTAGCTCTCTAAAGGCTCCAAGTGTAACAGAAAAAAAGGATGTTTGTGGCTGTCAGAATGTCAGAGTATGGTTGTCTTTAAATTCTCATCTGAAGAAAATTCTGAAATACTTTAGGGAATCGATGATAACTTAAATACAAATGTTAAGACAGGATTTTATTAATGGGTAATCTACAAAAAATATAGTTACCAATGAAAATATGCCCTGGAAAATGCCTGGAAGCAATATTTTAAAGAGAAACCAGGAAAACACTTTGCCTGCAATTCCCAGTGAATTTTAAAACTATTAACTTGGAACACCAAAACTGCTAGAAAAAAATAAAGGCAAAAAACTTTTTAGAAAACCAAATCTTACGTTTACATTTATTTGCATTTCAGCATTTGGAAAAATATTTCTGCTGAATGAAAGAAATGACATACAGCAAATCAGTTAGAATTAGAACTCATGAAATCAGTAAGCATATTTACTTATGGAACAAACATTTGTATAGTGTTGTGCTTCCCAAATCTTACCTCATTCGATATTCATGAGGCAGAAACCATTACTGCCTCCACTTTACAGATGAAGAAACTGAGGCAGAAGGAGGTTAGGTAACTTGTCTTTTTGAACCCAGTCAGCCTGGCTGCAGAGTGGGAGGCCTTAATATCCAAATCATATTCTACCAGGGCAGTCTATCTAATGCAGTGGTTCTCAACCTTCTGGCCTTTTAAATAAAGTTCCTCATGTTGTGACCCAACCATAACATTATTTTCGTTGCTACTTCATAACTGTAATGTTGCTACTGTTATGAATCGTAATGTAAATATCTGATATGCAGGATGGTCTTAGGCGACCCCTGTGAAAGGGTCATTCGACCGCCAAAGGGGTCGCGACCCACAGGTTGAGAACCGCTTATCTAATGTCTAACATTAATCAATTCACCCCATTTTTGAGGGAACTAAGATCTTCAGTTCCACTTGAAGTATTTGATTCCCTCTTACCCTGGCCTACCATCCTTTCCATAATGATAGAAAATCACAAAACGCAAAAATATGAAAAATGAGTGTGCTTTCAATTGAGTCTATGCACTAAATGCTCGGGGGGTGAGGGTTGGGAGTATAACAAAAGCAAGGATCCTTGCAAAGGAAATTGACTCTGAATCCTGTGGCAAAGCACTAACTAGTTGTCCGAGTTGTCTTTGCTTCGGTTACTCACTGCAGGACAGGCCCGATCCATCCCACAGTGTACTTTCGTAGCCCCTGCTTCACATGCAATTGGTCAAAAGTCAGCTCAAGTCTGAGCCGCAGGCTGCTCTGCCCCTGCCAGGTTGGATGGGAGGAAAGCAGCCCCTCCAGGACCTGTCCTTGTCAGCACAGGTCCACAGCAGGCAAGCATCTCAGACTTGTTTCAAAGTCAGGAGATAAATTACCAATTAAGAAAAAATTTTCAAGTAAATACAAAATTGTGCCTCCCTTGGGAAGACACAGGATGGGATAAATTTTCCTCACTGGGTGCAACACTTGTTTAGGAGACATCTTCGCCCTCTACTACCATGTTAATTAGTACTCACTGAATACAGAACTTGCTAAAATTACATTAATTAGAACACAATGGATACAGACCCACTGTGGCTTTCAGGAAGGGTGAGATCCAGAAAACCTCTCAAGAGTGGTAGAAAGTCAAAAGATCGTCTGAGAGAAATGTGTAAAGTATTTTGGGGAGCAGAAAGGGGACTAGAAATAAAGGCGTGCCTGCCTCTGAGTCTGGGGAGCAGGAATGGTTAATTTAATTGCCCCCTGTTCCTTCAAGATAGATACAAGCCCCATTTTACAAACATAGAAAATGAGAATCAGACACAAAAAGTGGCAAAACCAAGAGTTCTGGAGCGATGCCTCCCCCTAAGAGATAAAAGGTAAACAGTCAGCTGCACTATTAATTTGGAGAACAGGAGGTGGTGGGGAGAGCAGGGAGCAAGGGGAATTCCTAGGGCAGCTTCTGGCACAGGTTCAGCAGTGCGATTCCTCAAGCTGGCAGGAAACATTGCAATTGTAACTCTGTCCAATTGCGGAGGATTACTGTCATGGCAGTCACCCTCCCTGGGGTGTGACTGTTGGTAGAGCCAGCTCTCTTCGGGAATCCAATGAGAGGCACTGAAAGTACCTATTTGTCCTTTCATATGAAAATTTTGTCTCACTTTTCTTTTTTTTCCCCTTTTTTAAAACATTTTTTATTGATTTCAGAGAATCAGAACCGAGAGGGAGAAAGAGATAGGAACATAAATGATGACCATCATTGATCGGCTGCCTCCTGCCCACTCCCTACTGGGGATTGAGCCCACAACCCCCTGACTGAGAATCGAACTGTGACCTCCTGGTTCACAGATAGACACTCAACCTCTGAACCACACCAGCTGGGCTTTTCTTTTCTTCTTCTTTTTTTAATTAAATAATTGTAAAGTATACAAAGTTCAACATGTAACAAAGTAAAGATACCAATGGCTAAATACAAATAAAACAGTACAAAATACAGATATAAAGCCATTATGATGCAAACCATTAACAGACATGACTACATAGTCCATCCTATAATCTCATAAATCAAAGCTTTTAACTGTCTGAATTCATATGTGACTGCATTCTTTCCAATATGTGTTCTTTCCTCTTCTAGGAGTTGTTCAATAATGGCAGGTACATTCCCGCCATGAAGTTCACAGTGTTCTAGAAACTGAACACATTCTTGAGTAACACTCTCACAAAACATGATCATGTGTTATGACATGTTCTGTAATAAAGACAAGAAGCGTCTTTTGGCATAATACCAGGTATCAGTTCCAAGTTTTTTATTATAAGGTTCCAAGCTTTTGATAACTCGAGAAATCCCAAAGTCATAATTTCCTTTGGCACAGTAAAGTGTCCCTATCAGCAAATCCACAGATGGTAGTTTTTCTCATCTGGGTCATCATAGGAGAGCCAATCTTCCTCCTTTTCAGGCTTCCTCATCAACTCCTCAGCTTCTTCATTTTGACTTGTCATAATGTATGAAACACAGAGGTGAGCCAGTACAGTAGCACTGACATTCAGGATGTTGTCATAGTGCTTCTTGACTACGGGCTCATAAAAACCGATGGCGTCTTTGTGTTTGTTTTTGTGAAGAGAACATGAGCCACATTCAGCTTCCACACATCATGCTCATTGCAGAATTCCACAGATTTGCGAAAGATCTCTTCTACCATTGAATAACTTTCGAGGTTCCAGTAGATTTTCTGCCTGGGCCATCAATACAGGAATATACGTCTCCAGGATGCCATCATATTCATTCACTGCCTTCTTGACATCTTCATCGTCTCTATTGTGTCTTGCTTCCTGTACTTCTATGGTGAGTTTCCAAAGCCAGGGCCAGGCATGGAATTCCAAAACAGAGGAAAGAATCTCACAAAGCTAAAGCCCCTCCTTTAAGATGGTTCCTTGTAGCATGTTAATGTAATACAATACTTAAACATTATGACATCAAATTAGGGACCATGCTGCAAAACCTTTTTTTTTTTTTTGACATCCTGACATCCTTTGAAATCAAAGTTCCTTTTGAAAATGAAATTAAGTCAACAAGCACCTATGAATTGTAAAGGACTGTTCAAGGCACTGAAAGTATATATTAAGTTTATATATCTGCCTTAATGGAATTTTTAAGTAACTGCTGGATTAGAGGAAGCAGCCAAAAAAATAAACGTACTAGGGCAGCCTGGACTGAGCCACCCACAGAGTTCTAGGGAGCAGAAGGGAAAACTTCATGGAGAAGGCACTAAGATGGATCCTGAAGAGTAGAAACAATGGGAAGCTCCGTGTGCCTGGCAAAATCAGTTCCTAGCATTTCAGGGATTGGGAGAGAAGGAAAGAGGTGAGCAGATTAAGTATAGAAAGGTCAATGGGGTCAGATGGGGTCAGTTGGGGTCAGATGTGGAAGGCCTTACGTGGCACACTAGGAAGTACACAGCACGTAGAGTGGACAATAGGGACAGAGCCCGGTTGGGGGTTTTTAAGCACAGAGACTGCACGATTAGAGATGGGTTTGGGGCCGTTTACACTCTGACAAAAGCACATGAAAATGGATTACAGGGAGAATGAAAACAAAAGGGAGGTGAGTTATGGTTAAACTAAGTCTCTTTAAAATGCTTTCCTCCTCAAGGATTTCTACTATGAAAGGAAAACAAAATTCAGTTTTTTAAGAAAAGACAAAACTTGAGGCTCCACAGTGAACCTAAAAAACAAACATAATAAAAAGCGAAAATGGCACAAAATAGGCCAAACTTTGACCAATAATATTGCATGTTCCTGCCTGAATCTTCAATATTTTGTGCTTTAAAAAGGCTTTACTTATCTACTCCCATCACTCAAAAACAATATGAATAGGAAAAAAGCCATCCAAAAACCAAACAAACAAAAAGACTCACTGTCAATTTTGTGTAAGGTATTGAGATTTCTGAGTAATAGTCCCTCAGGTTTGACTAGACCAGGGTTCCTCAAACTACGGGCCGCGGGCCACATGCAAATACAAATATTGTATTTGTTCCCGTTTTGTTTTTTTACTTCAAAATAAGATATGTGCAGTGTGCATAGGAATTTGTTCATAGTTTTTTTTTAAACTATAGTCCGGCCCTCCAACGGTCTGAGGGACAGTGAACTGGCCTGGCCCCCTGTTTATAAAGTTTGAGGACCCCTGGACTAGACAGATGAGTAGAAATGGGAGGGGATCTGGAGGGAGGGGCACAGGCAGATTCTTGTTCTGGGTCTGGAGAACACAGAGCAAGGTCCAAAGGATGTTCAAACTGTTTAAAACACTGTATGTTTACTGCTTCCAAGCAATACTCAAATAGAAGAGTATGATCCTGAATACTCCAGAACAACTTCAAGTTCCCTTAGAGAACCAAAATAGACGTCACTGACACCTGGAACTGAGTTTTCCATTTTATCTTCTTCCCACTGGCAAATAATCAAGATGGCTGTCGGATTCTTGATACTTTGCATTTTGCAAATTCATGTCGGAAGGAAACAATATTTAACATGAGGTTGATACATTTACTTCACAAATTAAGAAATGTTGATCATTGTATCTCCCTAAAGAATCAAAAAATGTCTTGACTTAATAAGGAAGGTATTGACATGGTACTGAACATGGAGTACTCTCAGTAAGTAGGTACAGAATGAATCCAGCACAAGACCTGAAAGTCTGCAGTACACAACTGCAAACCCACGTGTCTGTAAGACTGGGACTGGGTTGGGGCAGGAGGTGAAAAATATAACAGTCACTACCAGCTCACCAAAAACAAACAGAGGAACTCATCCACAAATCCCAATATCAAAAGATACAAAATTAAGGTAAGAGGCATACTGGTTGAAGATTGAAATAATGGAGGGAAGTGGGGTATAAATTCTATGTATAATGAGCTGAGCTAACTAATCTCTTGGCAAATGGACACATAGCTCTGAATCTGAGCCAAATCAACGGCTCCGGGCAATCTGCCAAAGCTGAATTCCTTAGTCTGGCATCATAAAATGATTTGCCTGTCACACTTACAATTCCAGTGCCTCTGGATTCAGCTACCCGCTGGGCACCCCTGGCAGTTGCCCAGCAGAATACATCTGAACTATCATTACTGTCAAAACATGTGCATTTGACAAACACTACAGAAAAATGACACCCATTTCTTGGAGCAATATTAGTTAACAGTTACAAAGTGGTGCTACAAAGGAATTATCAAGTCTGTTGCAGTAACAATTAACAAAGAATTAATAATCTTCTCCATAGTGTGAACCCGCAAGCTGCTCCTTAGGATTCAATAGGCACAGGTCAAAACGTCACTTAATTTAACTGCGGCTACAAAGGTGAGTCCAAAGCAGAGAGGTCTTGCCAAACTCAGCAAAGGCCGCCCACAGTGGAGATGCCCTCTAAGCTTTCTAATGAAATGCACGATGCTGGGGTGCTTAGAGATGCTTCTCAGAGGTGCCCTGCTCATTATGGGACAAACCCTATCCCCATCTGCTATCCGAGATGTCTTCCACACATGGTGTGTTTTCAGAATGGAGCCGTAACATGCAAGGCTGCCTGTTATTTATAAAATCTGAAATCTTTCTAGTCAGAGTCAGGAATCAGAAAACAACGCATAGTCCGAGCCGGTTTGGCTCAGTAGATAAAGCATCAGTCTGTGGATGAAGGGTCCTGGTTCAATTCTGGTCAAGGGCACATGTCCAGGTTGGAGGCTCAACCTCCAGTAGGGGGCGTGCAGGAGGCAGCCGATCAATGATTATCTCTCATCATTGATGTTTCTATCTCTCCCTCTCCCTTCTTCTCTGAAATCAATATAAATATATTTTTTTAAAAAAAAAAAGAAAGAAAGAAAAGAATGTACAAAATTGCTCTGGGCTGAGTGAGGTCAGAAAAGGAAATAATTCATGACACCCAAAAGTTGAATGTATAGATAGGCTTATATAACCCCATGAAAGGATGTTTGTCAATTTTAAATTAGAATTATATTTGAAATTCACAAATAAAATGCTCATGCAGCTGAATTAACCTACCGACCCTGTCTCGCAGTCTACCTGACTCAGGGAGCAACCCCAGCCAGGGTAGCCCCCCTCCACTAAAGCACCTTTGCTTAGGCCCAGGACCCCAATCCCTTGCAAGACCTCATCTCTCCAGATATTAAAACTGCTGAATGATTGAATGACTGGAGAGATGTGATTTCTGATACTTCTCTTTAGCTCTAAAAACTTGTATCATTAAAGTTTGGTATAGTTTTGGTTACTAATGTTGATCACTTAATTTTAAAGAAATTGGAGAAAGCCTGAAGAAGAGAAACAAAAGTGACTAATCAGTGTAAAAGTGCAGTTTAATTAGAAAAGAGAAAGCAAAGTTGGTGACAACCACTTCACACCACTCAACTTTCAGCTTCTTTAGGTGGTTTTATAATCACTTTTCACCTCCCTTCTCCCAGCCACTTACAGGTCTCCCACAGTACAAGACATTTAACAATTTGTCAATTAATAAATTAAATTGATACCCCCTGACTTTCCACTTCACTGCAAGCAGATAAAGTAGTGGTTGAGTGGCCAGTGGCCCAAAAGTGAACAAAAGAAATTATAAAGTACACACACATACGCACACACGCCTATCTTCTTTTCTTTGTTCCCAAGTGTTACTCAACAGAACAGACAAAAGACACTATGAAAACCACCCAATGGAGAAACTGGCTTCACTGTCACTGACGCTGAATTCTGTAAATTATTTCCTTGGATTAATTTCCTTCCTCCAAGAGCTAAGTTATTTTTAAATACAAAACCTTTTATAGGAATCCCTCACATCCTTACAGAAAAATGTTCCAGTCTTTCAAACTCAGTGCCTCCTCCCCCTAAAATAGCTCAGACAGATTTTTAAGATTTTTAATTACAGAGACACCGTTTCTGGATCTAGTCCTCAAGCCCCATGCTTTAAGAACTGCACTTCTCAGGGGTCCAGACAACCATAGTTATGATCTATGATTTCACATGCCCCTCTACCTCCCCAGCCAAGGCTGATGAAAAGGAGATTCTAGAATGTTGGTCAAGTGTTTGCTGATCTCAGACTGAGGCTGAGGTGGCCACGTGGGGGAGGGCGCCATTTTGAGCCACGTACATGGAAAAGCAGAAAAAGCTGGATGGTACAGAGAGCGGGGGAGAAATAAAGGGCATGAGCAGAGAAGCAAAGATGGAGGCCATAAAGCACCAGAGAAAAGAACTAACACCCAAGCTTCCCTGGGTAATTAGGACTTGCTGGTTCATAGTTCATGGCTCCACCTACCCTTCTGTGAACCATGACTGCATTTCCTGCACTTGGCTCCTGAGAGAGAGCCTGATCTTCAACATACATTATCCCATTTTTGCTTAAAGCAGTTTGCAACCATGAAAAGTTCCACTGAGTAAGGGATACTCCTGACATCACATGAGAAGGGTGGGCCAAACTTATTGCTAAATAGCAAAGGAACAAACCCACCACTTCACAACACTTTTTCTTTTATTCATAACTTATTGCTGTTTCATCACTTCTCTGCATTGTTTCCACAGGAGGGCTGATCTGTCTGTGCACAATACAACCCACATAACCCCATGGCCAGAACTCCTCTAGTCAGGGGTCCTAGCAAGCAACCTTGTTAACAAACTCTCCCTGCTAGTAACAGTAGGGAAGCATTAGCACAGCCTCCATTTTCTTCCTCAAATGTATGTAGCTGACCCACTGCAATGTTTGGGTTTTGTCTTTTTTCTTTTTTAGGCTTGAGAATTAATCAAGTGTGAACTAGAGGATCCTGCATTCAAATGCACAAGTGAATGTTAAGCCCCATGAGGCAGGGATTATGCCTGCTCACCTTTGTACCTCAAGCCTTGCACAGTATCCCACGCTGAGTGAGCACTTGCTGAATAAATGAAAGGATGAAAACTAGGAGCATCATAGTCAAGAACACAAACTCTGGAGTCAGACAGAACTGGGTTAGAATCCCAAGTCTTCCACTGACAGCCTATAACATTTATGAAGGCTTAGAATCCTGCTAGGAATTTTAAGTACATTATCTTATCTAATGCTCCCTCCCTGAAAAGCTTTAACACTTGGTAAAAATTGAGCAACTTACCTACAGGGTCAGTAACCCCCGGCATAAGCTCCTAACTTTTATTTTATTTTAATTTTTTATTAACTTTATTGGGGTGACATTGATTAATAAAATTATATAGGTTTCAGGTGTACAGTTCTGTAATGCATCATCTGTAAATTGTGCTGTTTACCACCCCAAATCAAATCTCCTTCCTGTACCCTCTTCTACCTCCTCCTAACCCCCTTCCTCTCTGGTAATTCCCATGCTATTGTCTGTATCTGTGAGTTTGTCCTAACTTTTATGATAAACTGCTTCTTACCACTGACTTTGTGACCTTTGGTAAATGATTTAATCACTCAATTTGCTGAAGATTGTGGTTTTGAAGACTAAGTCAGACAGACAGTGTTTTTAAAGTGCTTATTAGTACAATGCCAGACAGAGCAAACTGCTCATTAAAGTGTAGTTATTAGTTACTCACTAGTGAGTCTATAATGAGATGCTTCAAGCAGAACATTCAGTTCTATAAGTTACATGTTCGCTGGAAAATAGCCATTTCTAGGCAGCCAAAACAAAAGGAGCAATTTATAACCAATATTTATCTTGGATATAGTCTAAAGTCTCCAAAAGGAAGTAGCAGATAAATCTTTTGATAGCCTGAAAGCAATGATCATGCTTGCAGTTAGGGGGCGCCATACTGCTGTACTACATTATAGGAAACCACTGCCCCAGAGTCTTCACCACCCTAGGACTTTTCTCCAACAAAGTGGAGGTAGATAAATTCTGACCTGTAATAACCTTTTTGGCAGGAAAGAGGGGATCCTGGAATATTTATTTCCATATCCTTCCACAATTTCCATTTCAATTCCAGTATTATATTCCTATTTTATTACCAATGCCTTTGCTATTGCTTCATTGAGATACAGGGCATTATTACATTATTCAATGACCTTTAAAAATCCAGGGGAAAAAGTACTTAATTAGAGTCAATACACTAATAAGCACAGAAATTTAAAGTACCTGAAAAAGAATTGGTCTGAAATAAATGTATGCATTGGCAAATGTTGAAAATGGGGGATGGGAGTTCATTATACTAGCCTCTCTAAATTAATATGTTTGAAATTTTTCATAAAAAGTTACAAATAAATTTTTAAAATAAATTTACATGTTCTGCTTTTTAAAAATTCAGTTTTTCTAAAACTGGGTATGAAAAAAGTGGGTCTATATCATTACTCTGGGAAGCAGAAGGGTAAGGTACTCAGTTGAAGCAAGACAAGTAAATAGGTTAAATTAAGATGAAACTAATATAAATCATGTAGAAATGCAATGTGTTTTTCCTACAATGCTTTAATAATGAACTTCAAACAAGAGACCCAAGGCCACAGACATTACTAAAGAGACTTCTTTATACAAGCAAATCAAACTTTAAAAAAAAATTTACTATAACAACTGTTTGCTCAAACCTGGTTTGCATTTGGTTCTCATTGGTTGGGAATATCCCAATCTAGAGGTGATTTTTCTAAAGGGAAGGAGTGAAGAGTTTTGTGTCAAAATAGCCAAAGGAGAGTTGGACATCTAGGTATGGGCAGACAGATGTCTCTTCCATGGACAACAGATGTATTTCCTCTTTTCAATTCACAGTCATGTTCTGTTAACTGAACTGAAAAGTTATTTGTTCTACCCAGAAGATAATCCATAATTGAAAAATCATATTTATAAATCTTGTCCTTAGCCAGACATACTCAGTGCTTTTCATTCCCTTTGTGGAGCTAACACTTGGAGTAAAACCCTACCACTGTTCATTAAGTCAAAGCTAAATAAAAATACTTAACATTCAAACATGTTAGTGACCTCTTTCTGCCAATTAATTCTGACCTCCTTCAAAGCGAATTCTGTTCCTAGAATGCCGAGGGAGGTGGGGGGAGGGGAGGATTCCTCAGCCTAAGTTTAAAAGAAAGTTTTAAAAACTGGTAAGAAGCCATCTGCTCTTCCAAGTTGAAGCTACAAGCACCTCTGCAATACTGAGGCTAGCCATTTCCCTCCCCTCCCCTCCCCCACGGGGCCCCAGACGGGCAAGGTGCAAATATAAGACTGATCAAGACAAACAACTTTCTCATCCACCACCCAAATGATGGAAGAGTAGAGAAACAATAACATCGTCTACTGATTCCTGCTAACTCTGAATTTTCCCCAAAGCAAAGTTAGAAAGCAGCATTTTTTTCTAAGATTTACTTTTTGTGTCAGATTAATAACAATGTCTTCTGATATTCTATTCATGTCCCCCTAGTTTGAAAGCAATCTATTTCTCCTCTACTCCATTCACCCACTCCAACCCCTTCATTTCTATACATTTCCAGTCTTCACTACTTGCACTATATTAAGAGTGCTCCTCTCAGCTTATGGAATAAATGAGACAACAAGGTATGTTATCACAGGATGAATCTTAAATTGAGAAATACTACCTATGTGGTTAAAGAATGGTACAGAGGTGAATGTTCACCTTCCTTCTCACGCTAGTATGTGTAGCCTTGCTGTGTTAAAGTGCAAGTTTCCTACAGTTCTGAGTGCCCCTTGGCCAGTCCACAATAAAAGAAATGCAAATCACTCTCAGAACTGCCACTGGAAAGCAGGCTGGATTGTCATTTGTAGAAAAGACTGAGTGGCTAGACTATCCCAAATGAATGTACATGGCACTACATGTTCCCACATTTCTGCCAACCTACCTCTAAATGTTTCCAAGATAAATTTCTACCCAGGGAGTCACTTCTGGCTGTGAACGAAAACATCATTTCTTTCCAGAGGTACTTGACTACCCTATTCTGATCACATAACCAGTGTATTTTTAAAAATATATATTTTATTGATTTTTTACAGAGAGAAAGGGAGAGGGATAGAGAGTTAGAAACATCAATCAGCTGCCTCCTGCACACCCCCTACTGGGGATGTGCCCGCAACCAAGGTACATACCCTTGACCGGAATGGAACCTGGGACCCTTCAGTCCGCAGGTCCACGGTCTTATCCACTGAGCCAAACCGGGTAGGGCATAACCGGTGATTTTGAGTAGATTTCCCCATCAACTGCAAGTTAGGAAAGGGAAGGTGGTGGTGTGGGCTCAGCACCAGGAGAGAATTTTCAGTCAAACAGTTCATTATGATCTAAGTGTCCTGAGTGCAACAAGCCAAGGGCAGCACTCAAAAGTGAAGAGGAGCTTTACTCTTTCACCGGGCAAACTCTTTCCACACCTGCCAAACTCCACAAACCAAATGCCACATTGCAAAATCACAGCTGTCTCCAGCATTCTTTAAAAGTGCGGTCATGGGAATCCCCTTTGGAATCAATGAAGGGCAAATATTAGGTGACTTTAAAGTAGACAGTTAAGATCATGAGTTCACGTGTGTCTCGGAACATACACCATCTTTCTAACAACCTGTCCCTCGTATGGACTTTTGAGAACCTCCACGTCTTAAAATCAGACCAAAAAGCCACAGCTTGTCCGGCTTGTACCACCCACCAGAGCCATTATTTCAAAGTTATCAGAAGGTCATTATAATGATACACCTAAGTCCCTTAGCATGGATTTTCCCTGGGGGATGGGAAGACCAGACTGACTTCTTTCTTGCTTCTTGGTTAAAACCTAAAGTTCGCTTGTAGCCCTGCGAAGGCGACAGACAACAGACTCCGCATGTCTCCGGTCCCTGCGGGCTGCAGCAGCGGTGGGGCGCCCGCGCGCGTCCTACCTTGGACCTCTCCTTGACGTAGTATTTGCCCAGCCGGCTCCCGCAGTACAGGACCAGCCTGTCGATGAGGGACAGGAGAAAGCTGATGGCTTCGCAGCCCTCCTCATTGCCCCCGATCCACGTGATCTGGTCGCCCCTCAGGTGCCGCTTGGAGACGCCTGCGCGCGGCCCGGCCAGCTGGCCGTCCCGCAGGACTCCGTTGCTGTGCAGCTGCTTGACGCGCTCCAGGACGCAGTCGCCCACCACCTCGCCAAGGAAGTTGTCCAGGTAGCAGAAGCCGACTTCGTGCAGACAGGGCACGATGTACTCCAGGGCGATTTTCTCCAGATCCAGCCTCATGATGTGTCCCAGAGGCATCTCCCCGGCAGAGCGGAGCTCCGGGACCCCCAGCGTGCACCGAGAGAGAGAGAGACCAACGCGCGCGCTCAGCCGGGGCGCGGGTAGCGTGGCCCTGGGTTCAGCTACCAGCGGCTGCCCCGGTCCCCGAGCCACTGCAGCGCCAGGGAGACGGGAAAGTTGCTCGCAACTCTGGGAAGAAGGGATCCAGTTCCGGACCAGCGGGAGTTGTGGGGAGTTCCACCACCCAGCACCAGACTGACCCAGTGAGGCGTCCAAGGGCCCCTTTTGGAGACGCGGAGCAACCAATGGTGCGGCGGCGGCCCCAGGCGGGGAAAGGCTGAGGTCCAGCCCCGCAGCCGGCCAACTCGGCGCGTCACCAGCCCCGCCCAGGCTCCGCCCCTGGACCGCCTCGCGGACAGCCCTTCCCCCACTCCCCCCATCCCCGCCCATCACCCCCGCCGGGGTCCACCACTCCGCAGCCCGGGCTGTTTGTGACTAGGGGAGGGGCTGGCAAAGAGACGGGATTTTAGAATGCTATAGATTTGCATATGTTTTGCATAAAGTCCAAGAACAAACTTGAAAACCAGACTCCCAGCTCTGAAAATATAAATGGAATTAATAGCACAGTTTACTGCCACATTCTGGCTGCTCACCTCACAGGCTTTTGAACAAAGTAATAAACCCAGGAACAAATTATCTGTATTTTAAATAGTGATCTCTTTCTAGCTTTATCATCATGATGCCTTTCCTTATTCCCTTTTCCTCAAGTCAGGAAGTTCAAGCCACTGAGCGACTGAGAGAAATTCCATTTTAACTAAAATTAACAAACATTTCGCTAACCACTACTGTATTCAAGACCCTCTGTGTTCAGAGGGTTGAACATGAAGAAATGTTGGGTCATATCTGATATCTGATTGAAATGGGATGAAGAAATGCTGGGTCATATCTGATATCTGATTGAAACGGGAAAATATCTATTTTGCTTTGCTGGATGTTTTCATTGACTTATCTTTCAAGTTTACTCAAATATGGTGTTCTGAAAGTCAGCCTTCAAAATTAATCACATGCTTGTGTAACAGCCAGTTTAGGTATATCGCCCAAAATATAGACTATGTTCTCATCTCACTTTCCCTACAGGAAGGGAGGGAGGAATATCACCAGAAGAGTTTTGTTTTGTTTTTTGTTTTTTAATATATTTTATTGATTTTTTACAGAGAGGAAGGGAGAGGGATAGAGAGTTAGAAACATCGATGAGAGAGAAACATCGATCAGCTGCCCCCTGCCCACCCCCACTGGGGATGTGCCCACAACCAAGGTACATGCCCTTGACCAGAATCAAACCCGGGACCCTTCAGTCCGCAGGCCGATGCTCCATCCACTGAGCCAAACTGGTCAGGACGACCAGAAGAGTTTTTAGTTACCCAAAGATAAGCTGACTGCTTTATGGGTTTTTTTTATTTTATTTATTTCCTAATGAACACCAGAGATCAAAATCAGGAAAACAAGATTCATAAGTTGGATGCAAAGCTATTTTCATATTTTTAATTTTACAGTAATTTGCACTCAGTTTCTTCATCTAAGTTGAATAGAAGGATGTACAGGGTTTACAGGCATTGCTTAATTTGTACACAATCCCCTCCAGCTTTTTCACTTTTATTCTCCTTCCTATAGCCTTCTCCTCTCTGCATGTGAGAGGAGAAATATGAAAGGAGGAACAGAATGAAGTCCAGGCCAAGAACAAAGAGTGGAAGAGGAAAGGGACGCTGCTGCTCCGTGATGGAAAGAAGTAGCTAGAAGGAACGTTCAAGAAGAGTAGTCAATGGGAAACTGGTGGAACTTCCAGTTATATTGAGAGAGGCTCTCAGCCAAGAGGGTAAGTCGTTGGTATGACCTTTCAGGAGGCTTGACTTGGCCAGCCTCAAGGCGCTATCTAAATTCTCTCAGCTGCTCCATGAGGCCGGGAGCCCACATGCTTGGACCTCCTGAAATTAGCAGCTAATAGTTATCTAACAATGTGGGCCTGGATAGACTGTGGCTTCCGGTTGGTGCAGCTTTGGGGACTGTTGTAGACCTCCAAAGTAGATATCCCTGAAGAAACCAGAATTTAAGGGGTGGGGGGTGACTGATAAACCTTGGTAGATGGCTGAAATGCTTCCAGCTGAAGTCTATGTAGATGCACCTGAGACTCCTAGGAATCATTAGGAAGGAATTTACAGAAGACCGGTAACCTGCAGTAGCAGTAGTGGAGGTGTGTGTGCCATGCGCCATTGAGACGGCTCTGACTCCTAGCAACTACACGAATTAGTGATGTTCACAATGGCCTGTCCTCAACAACTTGTGGACTCATGCTGTGATGGGTAATATGCAGAAAATTACATACCCACCTCCCAGACTTTAAGTCCCAGGACTGGGTAAATTTGGCTTACTATTCAAATTACTATTCAAATAACATTTCAATAATTTTAGAGTAAAGTTCTAACTAGTCTAGTTGTAATTAGAGCAGTGGTCTATGGCATGTTCTAATGATTGATGGCCTCGAGCTGTTCTAGATTACTTGGTTGCAAAGAGTAGGCCGTTCAGAAGGGTATTTAATTTCTCGTCACCATCCTGCTTGGCAAGGCACTGATTAATCAATCAAGGGCCTCCCAATCAACGTGATTCTGCCAGCACTGCACTTGGCTGGAGAGCTTGAGATACTGTGACTGGCAAAAGCACAGTGTGTGCTTACATGGAGGGTACAGACAGGCTGGAGCCGTGCATGGGCTCCGAGCCTAAGTATCACAGTGGCAAACTCCAAGCTCATTGCTAACGTGCATTTGTTTTAGTTATTTGCCCATTAATTTGTGTCATTGTAATAACTAATATTATAACGAATAACTAAAACAAATTAATTTCCCTATAATTTAATTACAACATTCATTGTCTTCCAGTATACATCTGCAGTTCAGATGCAGTTGTTTCCAAGCCTGTGGATGAGACAGGGAGAAAAGAGGGGTGTTGAATTTCTCTGCCTTAGAATTTGAAATGAAAGGGCTCCTCGTAATCACCCAGTCCACTTCCATTTTCTTACAGATACTGAAACCAGGGCCCAGAGGGGATGGCCATTAGATAACTTTCTCAAATAAGGTTTCTGGTGAGTGGAAGAGGAGTCTGGAATGTTCTGTATTCTCAACGAGAACAAACACAGCACTCACTCTGGTCCCACTTACGTATGTATGATTTTTTATGATGTAAGACTTACTAAACATAAAATGAACCCTTATAAACTGAACAATTCAATGGCATTTAGTACATTCACAAACTTGTGCAACCACTGCCACTCTCTAGTTCCAAACATGTTTACCACCAGAAAAGAAAACCCTCCACCCATTAAGCAGTTACTCCCCAATTACCCAGCTCTGAACAGCCACCAACCTGCCTTCAGTGGCTATGAATTACCAATGCTGGATAGTCCCTATAAGTAGAATCGTGGGACGTGGGACCTTTTGTGTCTGGTTTCTTTCACTCAGTAAACTGTTTCCCAGGTTCATCCACGTTGCACCATTTATCAGCACTTTGTTCTCTTGTATGACGGAATAATAGTCTATTATACGGATAGACCACATTTGTTTATTCAGTCATAAGCTAATGAACATTTGGTTGTTTCCATCTTTTGGTTATTGAGTACCTGCTTTCAATTCTTTGGGGTATAGACCTAAGAGTGGAATTGCTGGGTCATATGGTAACTCTGTGTTTAACTTTTTGAGGTACTGCTAAACTGTTTTCGAAAGGGCTGCGTCATTTTACATTTCCTCCAATAATAGGGGAGTTTTCCATCACATTCACTTTTATTTCTCATGAAAATGTTCTGTTTCTTCTTCTCCTTCAATGTCCTGCCATGCCTGAGGCTCCCTCCCTGAGCATTATTTTCTGTGTTTTTGCCATGCGATATCATCAAGAGGTCTATTGTTGCATTGAAGGACTTCAGTGTGAGCAAGGGCTATCTTATTTATTCATTAATTTATTAAACAAACACTTTTGTTAACACCATATTCTAGGCACTCTTCTAAAAGTGTTGTAAACATTACTTTGATGAATTCATATAACACTGCCAAGAAATAGGTACTATTAATATTCCCCATTGTGAAGATAAAAATGAGGGGGGGGAGAGAGAGAGAGAGAGAGTGAGAGAGAGAGAGAGAGAGAGAGGCTAAGGAATGTGTTCAAGGTCACATAGTGAGAGAGTAAAACAATGACAGAAAAAATCTGAGAGATTCCAACATAGCAAGATCAGGGGGGAACATTATTTCAAGCTACTTGCTTGGCACGGCAACAGTTTTGCCCTTAAGTACTTTATTTTTTATCCAAAATGTGGGCTGGTTCCCTACTCATCTTGATTCGGAGTGCTTTCAGTGCTGCTTGCTTCTGAAAGAGCATCCTCTGTCAGCCTTGCTTTTCCTCCTGTTGACCGACAGAGGACAGTGAGCAGCCTACACAGGAAACGGCCTTTTGTGCAGGGCCAACAAGTGGTGGTTTTATAGCGTCCTGGGCGTGTCACAGGCATGAAGTGGGAACTGGGGCTCTGCACCAGGTGCTTCTGGTGTTCCCGCTGCTCCTCTTCTGGAGCGGGGTGAAGAAGGGCCTAGTGAGAGGCATGTTGTCCTGGGGAGGCCGCCCCCACCGGAACTGCCCCTCAGTGCTCTTTTTGTTATGACTCTTAATAATAACACTCTGACCCTGCAAGGACCATCTTAGTTATCAGTTTCCTTGCTAGTACTTGTAAGCAAAACTTACCATAAATTACTCAGCGGACTACATTGAGGGGAGCCTTCCAAACTATAAGATTTGCTCCTTGCTCCTTGCTCCATTCCAATTATGGCCCAGTGTTTCCAGGAATTGCACATTCCACTGATGTACACTCTGCTGAGATGAGTCATTGGGAATGAGCCACCCCTCTGTCCACGGGATTGCATGGGTCACCCCTCAGGACACAGGAATCACATTTAACTGAAATGGAGCTGCTGGAACAACAGGACAGCGCCTGAGGGGGATGTCTGCCTGAGCTCACTATGAACTGGGTTCTGAGTAAGATGCCTTTGACTATAGCCCATCCCCCGTGGAGTCCAGCCGCCCTCCTCCTTTCCGAGTCTGAGGGGAAAGGAAGTGACTTTTTATATAGGTTCGTAATTCTTCCTAAGCACATGGACAAGGTTATGCCTCTCCCATTAGCTCTTTGATAATTCTGGCCATGTGCAGATTCTGAGAATGTGGCATATCAGGAATTTCATTAATAGTTTCAAATTCAGCTCTTGTTTAAACTGAAAATGTTCAACAAGCATTTGCCCTGGCTAAAAACATGGCAAAAAAACAAAAACAAAAACATGGTATCAATCGTGAAAATATAACAGTGTCAAGGTTATATTAATATGGAGCATTTTGAAGAGACATTTATGCTTAATTTTAATAAACCCTTTACAAAGGTGTTTCCATCTGTTAGAATTTCACCTCTTAATGTGTCATATTTAAAAGAACCTTTTATTTTAGAACAGTTTTAGATCTGCAGGAAAGAAAGTTGATTTCACAGAGTTCCCATAAACCCCACACCCCGTTTCCCCTGTAGACATGTGACATGAGTATGGTACATATGTCACAGTTTATAAATGAATACTGATATATTATTAACTAAAGTCCTTATTGTATGCAGATCTCCTTTGTTTTTACCTAATGGTCTTTTTCTTTTCCAGGACCCTAGTGAAATTGCACTGTGGTTAAAATTAGTTCACAATGTTTTCGGGAAAGTGTACGCCAAGTCAGTCTTTTCAGTCCTTTAGCTCCTAGAAACTTCTAGAGTCCCCTGGGGTAAAAGGATTGGATACCAACAGAACATGGCTTCTTCTGCTCCTGAGAGCCCATTGCAGGGACTTAGGCTTGGTGGCAACATTCAGAGGCCTTCTCTGCACAGCCAGGAGTCTCCCGGATTCAGGTGCTGATCCCTTTTTCTGTCTCTGGCCTGTGCTGGGAGGAGGGAGTGCTCAAGGGTCCAGTGCCCCGGGACTCACTGCCCCAAAGACCTCAGCTTTTGCTCACACATTTCCCTGCTCCCCAGCTCCACAGAAGGAGCTTGACTGGTATGAGGCAGGGAGTCCATCAGAATAAAGCTTATTAAAACACAAATTGCTGACCCCACCCCCAGAGTTTCTGAATTAATAGGTCTGGGTGGTGCTTATCAGGCACCATTATCAGTTTGCATTTCTGACAGGCTCCCTGGAGCTGCTTCTGTTGGGGGGGCGGGGGGAGGGGGGGGAGAAAGGGAGCATATTCTGAGATCCACTTTCCTAAGCTAATCAGTATTATCCTGGTGACTGTTAGTCTAGCAATAGGCAGGTCACCTAAACCAGCATAATCCAGTGGTTCTCTGTCCTGGCTGTACATGAGAATCACTTGGGAGCTTTTAAAAATTACCTCCAGCTGGGCCCCACCCTGGAATAATAAATTAATTTTCTAAAGACAAGGCCAAGGTCCTGGGCGGTGTGGCTCAGGTGGTTGGAGTGTCGTCCTATACCACCAACAGGTGGCACGTTTGATTCCCAGTCAGGGCACATACTCAGGCTTCATGTTTAGTCACCAATCAGGGTGCACACAGGAGGCAAGCAATCGATGTTTCTCTCTCTCACCTTCCTCTCTCTCAACCAAATCAATTTTTTTAAAAAATTAAAGATAAGGCCTAGACAGTTAAAAAATACAATAGTAAATAAATAAATAAAACAAAATTAAAATGAAATATTAATACATAAATAATTCAAAAACACTCCTGGTGATTTTAATGTACAACAGTATTGAAACCACTGGTCTGCTTAAGCTGAAAAGAATTGATATCCTGCCAAACGTGGACAAGGAAGCAGGTAGCTCTGTGGCCTCTGGCAGCCATCTAGTCACCAAGAAGGGAGCCAGTCTCGGGATGGAGCCAACACCCAGAAAGGCAGGACCGAGTGTTGAAAGGACTTGAGCCCTTGGTGACATCACTGAATGGCTTATCTCACTATTCTGGGAGCCTGTCCTACCTCTGGACTTCTCGTTATGTGAGATAATACATTTCTTCACTTTTAAAGCCAATGGAAGTCCAGCCACTAGTAGTCAAAAACATTCTAACAGATAACATATGAGAAATGGTTGCCAAGTGGCCATAGTAATGGGTCTACTCTTAAAGGCACCTTGTCTCCATGTCACCCTTCTGCACACTCCAGAAGACCAGCTTTCTCATCAGAGGTCTGACTCCATGAAGAGAGACAGAGAGGGCAGCAGGACGGTTCTAGAACAGCCTGCAAATCACGCTCCTCCCCGGCTCTGGCCTGCATGCATTCCCAGCTCGGAAATTCTACAGTGCTTTTTGCTCCCCAACAAAAGAAATGAACAGGATAGGAAAGACCTGGCATTTTACCTTATGTTTAAAATAGTTAGTTTTCTCTTTCTACCTAAGCAAACAATCTCATAATAGTCAAAATACAGATTATGATTATATTCTTTATAAATTGTTTTTATAAATTGCAAATTTGTTTTCAAGCAATAATTCCCTTTTTATATTTATAATAGGAAAATGTTGGTAGAACATAAATACTCAATACTGGAAACTAGTTGGAACAAAGTAAATGTCCAGCAAGTGTTTTATAGCAAAAATTTTGTACAGTGCGTTATAGAACCGAATGTAGAGTAAGAGTCCCTTTTTGAGAGAGAGAGAGAGAGAGAGAGAGAGAGAGAGACCCCAAGATGCTATTAATGATTGTTTCTGGGTAAGTGGGAATATGGCAGTTTTGTTTTTTTAAAAAAATATATATTTTATTGATTTTTTACAGAGAGGAGGAGAGAGGGATAGAGAGTTAGAAACATCGATCAGCTGCCTCCTGCACACTCCCCACTGGGGATGCACCCGCAACCAAGGTACATGCCCTTGACCAGAATCGAACCCGGGACCCTTCAGTCCGCAGGCCGACGCTCTATCCACTGAGCCAAACCGGTCAGGGCATGAATATGGCAGTTTTTAATGCCCTGTTTGTATTTTCTAATTATTCTCTAATGGAAACATATTGCCTTTGTAGAAAAAAAGGAATGTGTATTTGTAAAGAATATGGGATTTAGTGGCTTATTGGCACTAGTACCATTCCCGCCTTTGTGTGCACTGTTGGAGGTGGCTGGAATCCTGACTTGAGTTTCTCAGACTCCTTTGCCAGCTGGCTCAGTTAGATGCTGCCAGTGGGAAGCACTGGTGGGAAACTGGATGAGGAAGAGACCCTTTTTTTAAAAGCTTCTGGCAGTGGCTGTGGTAGCAAACAGAGGCTGTGGGCTCCAGGAGCCTCGGCAGTTCCAGCAACAGCATCGGTGGCTGGGGCAGTGGCCAGCTCCAGCAGCATCCGCAGCTCCACACAGTGTCAGATGCCAGACACTTCTGGGCTCTGATAACATCACCACCACTTTTTTTCCTCCAGCCTTGGGAGTGGTCCTGCCTTCCTGCAGACACTCCCCTCTCGGTTTCCACACCTTCCCCTTTCTATTTCTCTCACCTTTCCAAAAGTTTTGTAACTACAGTAAAACCTCAATATAATGGACTAATTGGGCAAGGGGGTGTCCGTTAAAGCTGAAAGACTGTTATATAATAAAGTAGGTTTTCTGAATACACATGTTAAAAAATTAACAAATTAGTTTACCTGTTTTTACTTACATAGACATATTTTGTGTAATTAAAATTAAGTATGTAGGAAAAGTATAATTTTGGAAGAACAAATTTGGAGGGATCACAATACCAGATATCAAGTCATATTACAAAGCCACTGTTCTCAAAACAGCCTGGTACTAGCACAAGAACAAACATATAGACCAATGGAAGAGAACAGAGAACCCAGAAATCAACCCAAGCCATTATGCCTAATTAATATTTGACAAAGGAGGCAAGAGCATACAATGGAATCAAGACAGTCTCTTCAATAAATGGTGTTGGGAAAATTGGACTGATACATGCAACAAAATGAAACTAGATCACCAACTTACACCACACACAAAAATAAACTCAAAATGGGAAAAGGACTTAAACATAAGACGGGAAACCATAAAAATCTTAGAAGAATCCATAGGCAGCAAAATACCAGACATATGTCCTAGCAATATGTTTACCGACACATCTCCTGAGACAATGGAAACTAAGGAGAAAATAGACAAATGGGACTACATCAAAATAAAAAGCTTCTGCACAGCAAAAGAAACCATCAACAAAACAACAAGAGAACCCACTGCATGGGAGAACATATTTGTCAATGTTATATCTGATAAGGGCTTAATCTCCAAAATCTATAGGGAACTTATACAACTTAACAAAAGGAAGATAAACAATCCAATCAAAAAGTGGACAAAGGACCTAAATAGACACTTTTTGAAAGAGGACCTACAGAAGGCCAAGAGACATATGAAAACATGCTCAAAATCACTAATCATCCTAGAGATGCAAAGCAAAACAACAATTAGGTACCATCTCACACCTGTCAGAATGGCTATCATCAACAAATCAACAAATGACAAGTGCTGGTGAGGATGTGAGAAAAAGGAGCCCTCATGCACTGCTGGTGGGAATGCAGACTGGTGCAGCCACTGTGGAGAACAGTATGGAATTTCCTCAAAAAATTAAAAATGGAACTCCCATTTGACCCAGTGATCCCACTTCTAGGATTATATCCCAAGAAATCAGAAACACCAACCAGAAAGGATATATGTATCTTATATATTCATAGCAGCACAATTTACAATAGCTAAGATTTGGAAACAGCCCAAGTGCCCATCAGCAGATGAGTGGATTAGAAAACTGTGGTACATGTACACAATGGAATACTATGCTGCTATAAAAAAGAAGGAACTCTTACCATTTGCATTAGCATGGATGGACCTGGAGAGCATTATGCTAAGCGAAATAAGCCAGTTGGAGAAAGATAAATATCACATGATCTCACTCATTTGTGGAATATAATGAACAGCATAAACTGATGAACAAAAGTAGATCCAGAGATAGAGAAGCATGGATCAGACTGTCAAACCTCAGAGGAAAGGCAGGGGAGGGGGAAGGTGGGTAAGAGATTAACCAAAGGACTTGTATGCATGCATATAAGCATAACCCATGGACACAAACAGTAGGGGGGTGAGGGCATATGTTGGGGGATGGGAACAGCGTGGAGAGGTCAATGGGGGGGAAAAGGAGACATATTTAATACTTTAAGCAATAAAGAATTTAAATTATATATATATATATACTAGAGGCCCGGTGCACAAAAATTTGTGCACTGGGGGGGGGGGTGTGCACTGGGGGGGGGGGTCCCCCAGCCCGGCCTGTGCCCTTTTGCAGTCTGAGAACCCTTGGGAGATAACAACCTGCTGGGTTAGGCCTGCTCCCGGGTGGGAGAGGGCATGCCCAAACCCTAGG
>NW_005871070.1:5404192-5468326 GCF_000147115.1 Myotis lucifugus | reverse complement strand
AGCTCCCCCCTATCAGGCACAGAGCAGGGTGATCAGGGGGTTGGGGCGCCTTCCCCTGTCATGAACAGAGCAGGGCAGATAGGGAGGTTGTGGCCCTGCCCCCTGTCACACACAGAGCCACAGGGCAATCAGGGGGTTGGGGAGCTCCCCCCTGTCACACACAGAGCCACAGGGCGATCAGGGATTGGGGAGCTCCCCCCTATCAGGCACAGAGCAGGGCTGATCAGGGGGTTGGGGCGCCTTCCCCTGTCACGAACAGAGCAGGGCGGATGGGGAGGTTGTGGTCCTGCCCCCTGTCACACACAGAGCCGCAGGTTGATCAGGGGGTTTGGGCGCTGCCCCCTGTCACACTGATCCCGGTGCCGGGAGCCTCGCTGCTCCGCTGATCCCGGTGCTGGGAGGCATATTACCCTTTTACTATATAGAATAGAGGCCTGGTGCACAGGTGGGGGCCGGCTGGTTTGTCCTGAAGGGTGTCCTGGATCAGGGTTGGGGTCCCCACTGGGGTGCCTGGCCAGTCTGGCTAAGGGGCTGAGGGCCGTTTTCAGGCTGGCGGGTGACTGAAGCTCCCAACTGCTCCTTTTTTTTCTTTTTTGTTTTTCTATTCTGGGCCAGCTTTAGCTCTGAGGCCTCGCTGCTGAAAGCAGGTTTCTGGCCTTTACCTTCTGTATTATACAATGTTGCGGTCAGGCTGGCTGAAGCCCGGCTGACTGAAAGCTGGTTTCTAGGGTTTTGTTTAGCTTCTATATTTGCAACATAGTTGCTTAGAGTTGCAGCTGAGAGGCCGGCAAGGCAGGGAACGTTGGAGTCCGCCGTCACTGGAGCAAGCAAGCCTCCCTGTTCGCTTCAGTGCATGGCTGCTGGCCGCCATCTTGGCTGACAGTTAATTTGCATAAGGATATGCTGATTAGCCAATGGGAAGGGTAGCGAGCGGTCATACGCTAATTACCATGTTTCTCTTTTATTAGTGTATGTATATATATATATATATATAAATTTTTAAAAAATAAAAGTTTAATTTCGCAAAGAAGTTTTCTATATGTATTAAAGTAATTTTAAATTTATACTGAATACTTCTAGTAAATGCTTTCATTCACCAGTCACCAATAGTAAACAAATACACAGGGCCAAGGCATGGCTTAGCCCACGTGGGGACATTAGCCACGGGTGTTAGAACTGCTGCAGATAGTCATGCCAGGAGACAACAGAACCAATTACCATGCACCATGTGGTGTGATCACGTGCTATTAATTCACTGAGCATTGTTTAGGTGCCCTGACTCTTGGGTTTAAATATGTAGAATATGGTTGTAGATATATAATATGTATTTATATTGGCAAAATTACTACAGTGTTTTTTCCAACATATGATCTATTCACTAAAATTTATTAAAAATAAAAGTGGATTAATAATAACAACAAATAACCTGTTAATTTAACTGTAAGCAAATCTTGGTTAAAAGCATTTTTAAATTAACAGGATGTTAATTTTCATATAAGACATATGGACCTGAAATTTTGTCCGTTAAATTCCAAGTCCGTTAAATCAAGGTCCATATTGAGGGTTTACTATACTAGAAGTTAAAAACATTCTAACAGATAACCTAATTTTCTTAGGATAAATTTCCTCTGTTTGAAATATCCAGAATGATTTCTGTTTTCCCAACTGGACACTAACTGATATGCCTACGTACTGTCAGTTCCTACATTGAATTCACTGACAACTCCTTTCAATTCTACGGCCTATTGTAATTCCAGCCTTTCCTCTCCTGTCTCCACTGCCACCACCAGTCTGACCACCATCCTCTCCCACGTGGATTACTGCAACAGCCTGCTCTTAAGTCTCCCTACTTTTACACTTGCCCCACATCAGTCCAGTCTCCACACAGAAGCCAGAGCAATCTTCCTTAGACGTAACAAATATGGCCTCACTCTCCTTTGTGAAACCTCTGCATATAAAGTCCAAACTCATCAACACGGTCCATGAGCCCCCAGGGACCATCTCATCACTGTGCCTTGTCGTCCTCACTCTCCGGGACCCAGTCACATCACTTTTCTTCCCGTTCCTGAAACAGGCCAAGCTCTCTCCTACCTCAGTGACATTGCTTGTGGCACCTTCACCTTGGAATACACTTTCCCAACCCTTTATAGGGTAGCTCCTCATCATTTGCTATGTTATTTCTTCAAAAAAGCCCTCCTTACCACCTTGTTTATTTTCTTGTCAAAACTTGGCTTTTTTTTGGTCTGAGAGCAGGGCCATATTCATAGTATTTCCAGTGCCCAGCACAGTGCCTGACACAAATCAGATGTTTACTGTACGCAGAAATCAAGGAAGCCAGATTTATTCTTGATATATTCTTGATTGTTGGATGTTTAAATTGTGTTTCCTTAGAGAATAACCCAAAAGTTAATGAAAATCTAAAAAGTAAAAAGAAAAATAAATAAACATTTCAGAAAAACAGACTGAATTGATAAAATATAAAGAGCTGGAAAGTCATCCCATGCAATAGTAGCAAAATATTCTCCCAGAACTGATTTGGTCCCAATTCTTCTGTTGAAAATTTTGCTTTTGCCTAAATTGGTTTAACTCCACTAGCTACTAGAGTAAAACTGATTCAGGTATCCAACCCAGGTTCTGAGTCACTTTTAAGGCTTTGTGTGGGACAAGCAGAGAATCTCACATAGGATTGGATCTCTTCTCAAAACACTTTTAGCTCTTGAGTTCTTATATCCCTCAGTTAAGCATTCATTCATTAAGTTAGTCGGTCAACAAATACTTTCTTGCATGCCTTCTATGTGCCAGGCACTCTACTAGGTGCACATAAATAAGCACAATGATTCCAGGGAGTGGTTAAATGCTGTGAGAAGATACAACAGAGGAATGTGGTGAGTTGTGGAGGGGCACCGTCAAGTCACTGGTCAGAGAAACCTTGCTTGAGAAGACAAACCTCGACCTCAGGCCATGGTTACTAAAAAGGAGCCAGCAGGGCCACAGTGAGACTTTAAGGCCTTAAACAGGATAAGACTGTGATGTGCTCCCTCCTTCCCACTCACCCCCAGTTGATTCAAAATAGAAGAATCCAACCAAGGTTTAAAGTACATGCAAAGAACGTCAACAAAGTTCCGACACCCAACTCCCTCACCCATGACAACTGCTTGAATACTTTGGGGGAAATATTTAAAATCAAATTTGTTCCAAATTATTTTCTCATTTTCAGGGCCCTTTCTTTGCTGGTTCTCCAAATATATGTTTCATCTGTTCACTGAATTATCTACTACTTGGAGCCATCGATGCAAAAGTCTGAGGAAAGAGCATTCCAAGAAGAGACAAGGGCAAATGCAAAGACTCTGGTATGAGAATTTGGTGCATACAGCCTGTGGGCCAAATACAGTGTTAATGGGACATGGTCATGCCCATTCTTTACGTGTCGTCTATGGCTTCTCTCCCGCTTGCTGTAGATACTGTCTCCTTTCTTTTGGTTCTAGCACAGCCATCATTACAACAGCATAGGCCAGGCAAAGCCTAACATACCTACTATGTGTCCCATTACAGAAAAGGTTGCTGATCCCTAGGTTTTATTTACTTATTTTTATTTATGAAATAAGACCAAAAGCTGTTGTGGACTTTTCAGCTGTGGAGGGGGCACAGTTTTATTTTACTTTTAAAAAAGATAATGTAGGAGAGGAACAAACTTTCCTCTACACTGAAGGTTCTTTCTTCTGACTGGTCTAAAACTTAAATAGACATGAGGCAGATTAGCAAGAGAAAATAACCAAATTTAATACGTTCATATGTATGGGAACCCTGCATACACGAGAGAATCAGAGACCCCACATAACCATGAGGTACAGAGATAGAAAGGGCTCGAGGTACCGTATAGGAGACATCCTGAGCTAGGGCTGGGCTAATGCACCTCGGGGCCTCAAAGGGCCACTGCAGGGCGATAAGAAGAGCAGATGTTTAATAAACAAAAGTTTCCCTGCCATGGACTTGGGTCCAAAAGGTTATTGCTGATAATCTCTTATTATGAACAAGGCCCCCAGTTCAAGTTCTTTTAGGTAAAGGGAGGGGCAGAAGTTTCTCTTGAGCCTGCAGTTAAAGTTGCCTTTAGCTCAGACCAAGCTGCATACCACTGTGGCATGGCTTGGGGTGCCCCATTTTGGACCCCCACAATGACTTTGCAGCTGTGTAGAGAGTGGTTGGGAGGAGGATGGGTATGGCAGAGAACTGATGGGGCTTGGACTTGCGTGGGAGCAGTACGCATCAAGTCTCCTGAAAGGCCACCCCTTCTGCAGTTCCCACAACACAGGCTTACTTATCTCCTAAAGGGGTTTAGGTGTCCTTTTGACATGTCCAGCTCTTTTCAGTAGAAAAAGATGCCTTTTGAGCCTTCCCAGCCAATTAATCATCTTATTTGAGAGGCCTTTAATGTGTTTCTGCCCAATGGCTGGACTTAGTAGGAACTTCCGGTAGTTTGGGGACGGAAAAGGAGGCTATGTAATAAATTGGACAACCTCAGTGACGGGGTGATTGGATCATAAATTCCAGACTGGGCAGATCATGGGGGTAGTGACGGCCCAGGCCTATAACTTCCATGGTAGAGGGTTTATCTTTGCCTTAAGCGAGCCCTGTCCATCTTGTGAATCTGGGTTACCACAGCTTTGAAATGCTAGACCCCTTGGAGGTGTAACCACCCCCAAGGGAACACATTATCTTGTTGCCCGCACAGCATCTCTATTGACTGCAATGGATTCATGTAATCTTCCTTACATTCCCTCATTTGATCCCAAATGTATAAAATAACCGCAGAACTGCCATCCTTTGGAGCAGTGGTTCTCAACCTTGGCTGCACATTAGAATCACCTGGGGATCTTTTTAAAATCCTGATTTCTGGGCCTCATCCTCCAGAAATTCTGTTTCTTTGTTACTAATGTTGTGGCCCCACCCCATAACATAAGCCTACCTGCGTGGGCTGTCCTGCTCAAGAGCTGAGACTTTATCCGAAGCAGGCCTGTGTCATGTTAGCGTGACCCATAGCAGCGCGGCCTCTTTCCCTAACTGGAGAGCTCCAGTCGCCGCCTGTCTGGTGGCCGGTTCCACTGTGCACCGGCTTTCTTCCCCAGCACTGGCTCTCCGGGGAAGGGAAGTGGGGAGGGGCTGTGGATGGTGACGGAGGTTGGAGTTTCTAACAAAATTTCCTTGGCTGACGGAGAATGGCTGGTTTTTACCCTATCTCTTTTGTTCGCTCTCAATATATAACTATACAGGGTTCAGTTCAACTTTTTAAAAATAAATTGCTTTCATCCTAGTCATGGATTTGAGTTGGAATCTTCAGTGTGGGACTGCTCGAAGTAGCCTCATTTTATAAGTCTGAGGGCAAATCAGATGGCAGAACCTGAGAGTCACCACAAAATAATGCTAATAAAAAGAAACCTTTGTATAGTGATTTTAGCGACTTTTTAAAAAGAAGAAAGGAAACAGGGAGGAAGGAAGGAAGGAAGGAAGGAAGGAAGGAAGGAAGGAAGGAAGGAAGGAAGGAAGGAAGGAAGGAAGGAAGGGTTATGAGAGTAAATGGAATGCAGTGGAGCTACTCCTCAGTCTGCCCCCTCTTTTTCAAAGATCCCTGCCTCCTTTACTTTTTTTTTAAAAAGTGATAAAAAACACACCATATAACTTCTTGATTTATGTGCCAGTAATTTTTCCTGCCAGCCTGGTTTACTCCCACCCTCCTCAAAGTTTCTCCACCCCCTAACCCCCACCCCCACTCCCGGAAGCAGCATGTGTTTGACAACTGGCAAAAGGAAGGTGAATACCCAGGTGATTTTTTTAAAAGATAAGAACTGTTTAGAGCAGTGGTTCTCAACCTTGGCTGCACATTAGAATCACCTGGGAATCTTTTTAAAATCCTGATTTCTGGGCCTCATCCTCCGGAAATTCTGTTTCTGTTATGGGGCGAGGCCACAACATTAGTAACAAAGAAACAGAATTTCCAGAGGATGAGGTCCAGAAATCAGGATTTTAAAAAGATTCCCAGATGATTCTAATGTGCAGCCAAGGTTGAGAACCGCTGGCTCAGAGAGTGATCTGGGAACTGCATGTTATGTTGCCATCTTCTTGTTAAACACAACCAGCTGTGTTTCAAATCGGAGGTCAGAAATGCCAGGGGAAGGGCCAGCTCTGGGGTAGGATGGCTGCTCTGAGCTCCATCAGGCCCCTCCAGGGCTGAGAGCACTAGGCTGGCAAAGGCAGAGGGCACCATGAAATGGATGGAGGCCATGTGGACCTAGCTGCAGAGGTAAGTCTTCCTGTGAGAGTAGAGTGGTTTGGGAGGCTTAAGAAGAAGGTGGGGGCTGGGGGGCTGTGCAGGATTGGGGGTAAAGCATCTTAGAATCACCTGTGAAACTTTTCCAAGCTCTCAAATTTGATCCATCCCCATCCCCCATCCTACTCACCCCTCACATCCCTCCACACCTCCTCCACCTCCCGCACTGGGGTATGAACCTCTATGACTAACAGGCATGTGCCCATCTCCCAGGTGTGTTGGGGCCCAAAGTGTACACAGATTTTGTGAAGCCGGAAGCCGATACAATTGCAGGGGCCCTCTTTAAGGAAATATTACAAAATAGCAAATATAAAATGCCTGCAACCCAATACAAAATGCACCTTAAGTGCTCCAGTGCCACAAAGAAATCTGCCTCACTCTTCTTAATCACTGGTGCTACTTTATTGCGTGAAGGCACTCTAATCTATTTATCCATTCCCCTATTGATACACCCGTGTACTGTTTCCAGACTCTTGTTATTATATAAAACACTGCCAAGAGTACCTTTGTACATACCATATTTCAATTCCCACGCTTGAAAGAATATCTGTAAGGCAAATTTCTAGAAGTAAAAATCATTGGGTGAAAGGGCTTGTGTTTGTAATTTTGATAAATATTATCCAATTACTCTCTATAGAAATTGTTCCATGTTACACTCTTATCAGAGGGATATGAGGGTGCCTGATTCCCATACCCTTGCTGATACAATATTATTGTTTCATCTTTGTTAATCTGATAGATGAAACACACTCCTGTAGGTGAGTTTAAGCACTTTTTCATATGTTTGGGCAGCATATGTGGGTTGCTTTTCTGGTAAACTGTTCATATCCCTTGTCCATTTTTTTTCATGTTAGACCAATAATCCAATCAGTCTTTTTCTTATCCTATATAATAAAAGGGTAATATGCAAATTGACCCTAACAGCAGAATGACTGGGAATAACTGATCACTATGACACACACTGACCACCAGGGGGCAGACACTCAATGCAGGAGCTGCCCCCTGGTGGTCAGTGTGCTCCCACAGGGGGAGCTCTGCTCAGCCACAACCAGGCTGACGGCTGCCAGTACAGCGGTGGTGGTGGGAGCCTCTCCCGCCTCCTCAGCAGCACTAAGGATGTCCAACTGCAGCTTAGGCCTGCCCCTGCTGGCAAGTGGACATCCCCCGAGGGCTCCCGGGCTGCCAGAGGGATGTCTGACTGCCAGCTTAGGCCCAATTCCCTGTGGAGCGGGCCTAAGCCAGCAGGTGAACATCCCCTGAGGGGTCCCAGACTGCAAGAGGGCACAGGTCGGGCTGAGGGACCCCCTCCCCCGAGTGCACAAATTTTTGTGCACTGGGCCTCTAGTTGAATTATAAAAAGCCTTTATATTTTAGGGAAATTAGCCCTGTACTATTAATATACAAATCTTTCCCCTAGTTTTTTATTCTTTATCTCTGACTTGGGTTATAGGCGCTTCTCAATGTCATCAAATTTGCCTCCCAAGGGAGGGTTATGTTAGCAGTGGTGGTCAGCAAAGCGCCTCTAGAAAGTCAGCACTTGAGCTGAAACCTGAAAGCTCTCACATGCATCTGCCTGTGCATGTGTCTCATGCAAAAAGAAGCCAACAAGAGCTCTAGTCAGCAGGCTCTGGGCAGGCACGTCTGGGGAAGATAGAGGAACTGAGAGGGGGCGCCCTGGCAAGCACGGTGCACAAGAAGTGCGAGAGCCAGACACACCCAAATCGGGAGGCATCTGAAGGCCAGGGCAACAAGTGACCGTTAACTTTAGGGCCCAGAGGGGACCAAAAATCAATGAGGGAAACAATAGAAAGGTGATTCTAATAATTAACATGGTCCAGTGTGGAATGTGCTCCAAGAATATTCATCAGTGTTTCTGTCCCTGGAACTTTTCAGGCAAAAGTGTAACACAGCTGGGTGGAAACACTAGTGGAAACTCAAGCATTAGATGGGAGTTCCACTAGGTGACATTTATTGTACACTAGAGGCCCAGTGCACAAAATTCATGCACTGGGGGGAAGGGGGGATGTCCCTCAGCCCAGCCTGCACCCTCTGCAATCTGGGACCTCTCGAGGATGTCCAATTGCCGGTTTAGGCCCAATCCCTGTGGACTGCTGGCTCTTAACTACTCGCCTGCCTGTCTGCCTGACTGCCCCTAACTACTCCCCTGCCGGCCTGATTGACACCTAACTGCTCCCCTGCTGGCCCAATCACCCCCAACTGCCCTCCCCTGCAGGCCTGGTTGCCCCCAACTGCCCTCCCCTGCCGGCCATCTTGTGACAACATGGGGGCAGCCATCTTGTGATGACGTGGGGGTGGCCATCTTGTGATGACATGGAGGAGGCCACCTTGTGATACGAGGGTGTGAGGGTCATTTTGCATATTACCTCTTTATTATATAGGATACCTCTGCTTTCTCTTTCCTCACGGTTCCTCTCCCTTTCTGTTCTTAAATTTTTCTTTCTCCCTTCCTTCCTTCCTCCCTCCCTTCCTTCCTTCCTTTCCCCCCTCCTCTCTTTCTTTCTTTTATCCTTTCCCATGTGATAGTACTGCCAATGGTTTATTCTTGGCTCTTCTGATAGCATTAAAGGCCAAGGTGATATAGTGTTTACATGAAAATAACTTTCTATTTTCAGTGATACCTGCTTATAGCTATGCCACGCATGTACCTGGCACTAGAACCCTCTTTGACCCAGGAGTCCCTGATGGCGGAAACTACATCCTTTCCCTCCTGTGCTAACTCCTGGTGCAGAGACACAGATCCAATAGGTGCTCAATAAGCAGGTAATGTTAACATGCATTCACAGGCTGCTTCTGCAAAATGCCTAATTGCAGAAAGTATGGTTTCCTCTTAACAGCTGAGATCTAGGAACAGTGAGGACTTTGGCCGGTCCAAGGAATCAAGATAGGACATGGATTTGAGGTAAGCCATCATCATGGATGGAGCCACTAAACTAGAATGCAGTGGGGAAGGTGCTGGAAGCAAGAAAAGACAGAAAACATCCATGATATTTCTAGCATAGGAACATCTTCAAATTTTAGACTGATGCTGTTATACAGTACTAGATTTGGAGAGATGCCAGGGTAGGATCTGAAACTGAGATGGGAAGAAAACCAGACAAAGAGGACAGAGCAGGCTGCTCTCAGAGCCTGGCCAGAATGGAAGCAGCCCAGTGGGGGAGTTGGGGAGGTGGGATAGAGATGAGTTTACTGCAGTGAGAGCCTTTGCTAGGCCAAGAACTGCTACGTGCTTTACAACTTGTGCCTCATTTAATTTCACAGCAGCTCTGAAAGTTACAGATTATTATGCTAGTTTTACAGTTGTGGAAACTGAGGCTGAGTAAAGTTGAGTGACTTCCCCAAAGTCACACAGCTGGTAAGTGACGGCACTGGGATTAACCCTCCTGCTTCTAAGGCCTCTCTCTTTCACTCCATCCAGAAAAGAAGTTCCCATGTTATGGCACAGACATTGCCTGGGCAGCCCAAGGAGAGGTCTCCAGGTGAGTGTAGGATGTGCCTTCAGCCAGGTGACCTGGACCAGCAGATATGCTCTGGTCTTGGCAGAAGAAAGGAAAAGAGAACCACAGTGACAAGTTTGCTTGGCTTCTCTCACCAGCCAAGTCAACATCATGGTTGTTCTAGGGTCATCTTTTAACCAAATAATATCTTGGTCTTTTGTTTCCTCAAAGAGAGATATCAATGTACTTACTTTGGATGCACCAAGTTATTTCCATTTTCCTGAGGCCACATTCTCTTGACACATCTCCCTTCTACATGTAGCAACCACACTAATTTGGAATCAGAATCCTACACACTGAGGGAAAGCATCCAATAGGAAAATAAATCCTAAAATGCCTCTTTTTAATCCTGGAACTAATATAACACTGTATACCAACTGTAATTGGAAAATAAAAATTATTTTTAAAATAATTTAAAAATAAGATGCTTTTTATTACCCACCATGGATATAGTTGAAGAGGGAAGTGGTCCTGCTTCGAACACATTGCTGTATAAGTAGATACACAGCACAAAGAATCCTAAATTTTATATTTTGCTCACTGTTTGTTTACATTATAAAATGTATTGAATACAAGAACAAAGCCAAACATTTGCAAACGGGGAAAAGAGATAAGCAGCCCAAAATATAACAGAAAGTAGGAGTTAGTTTTCTGCTTCTTAAGAAATTGATGAATCCATTCCACATGAGTCCTTGCCCACCATATATGGGGTGTCCTTCCCAAAAAACGTATACACACTTTAATAGCTGATAGCTCAATTTTGAAAATGAACTGTATTTTAATAAACACTGTCTTAATAATTATTCAAATTGTGTGTATACATTTTAGGAGACACCCTATTTTTTTTTTATCAGTGGGTACATAAAGTATATCTATAAAGCTGTTATCATGGAACAAGTTCAAACAAAACAAAATTTACAGAACACTATTCCTTATGCAAGTCCTGAATTAGAGAATGCCCCAAACCAATAGAAGATGAGAGAGTGCCTGCTGATTTATGACTAGGCCCTCAAAGAGGTTTCCACCCTTAAGGCTTCGCCTTTTGTCTCACTCTCTATTCGCCATCTTAGTGTGCCACTCACTTGGTAAGTGTGTGAAACTCAGAGTAAGACACTTCCCCACTCTGAGTCTCAGGATTCTCACCCCTCAAATGAGGGGCACAGATTCAATCGATTCTCAAGGGACCACCTACCATGGTTTAATGCAAATGGTACATCCCACCGCCTCTTCCCATTCATTTTACGGTCTAAGCCAGAGCTGGTGGATTTGTGAGTAATGCTAGGAGAAGGAAGTGCAAAAGGTCTTCTGTGCTTTTCTTGAAGTAATACATAGACGCTCTGTGCATAAAACACTCCACCACCACCCAGGCAGGGTCCCTTCTCTACCTGCTCCTTCAGGAGCAGGCAGGACTATTGGTTTTGTAATATCACATGACGCAGGTATCATAAAAGTTAATTATCTCATGAACCAAAATACCAGGGCTTGATTTTATTCAAAATCTCATCTAGCCTAGTTATAAGCAAATCATCCCATATATACAATCACTTAGAATTTAGTTCTTTTTTTTTAATTGCCCCACTTTTTTAAAATCACAATTATTTTTTTTTGTCCTTTGACACTAATGGTAATAACAGACAGTAAACTGTTCACTGAACTTATGGTTGCGTAACTTTTGCCATACATGTCCATTTGATGAACCTTGACACTTGGTTAGAAAACGTGTAATCTCAGAAGAGCAGGTTTTCTCAAGACAAACCATTCTTGAAAACAAGTTAGAATATTTTGTCTTTAATTCCTGTTTTAGACTTGTTGTAAACATGCAAGTTTATTTCCCGGTTGATTCAATATGCCATCTCTAAATCTTTAGGGAGAATTACAGAAATGGAGATAAAATCTTGGTAATTTATGCAATTTTATCACTTCTACTGATCCCATAAAAAGACTCCATCTGTCAAATTATCCTCTTTAAAAAACCCAAAAACCTTTTATAATTTTCTTTATATGAGAATGTTGAAAACAAGTAGTTTAAGTATCTGTGTCATGAAAACTATTGACGTTTCAATAAAATCTGTTCTTTCTAAATTATCTGTTCTTTAGCCTCTTTTGAGAGGAAACTCCAGCTTCTATCATTTGTTTATAATTTGCTTGTGCAGCTTGGGATTTATTGCTTTGAGTGAATATATTATGGCATGTTTGGGAAGTGCAGAATAAAATATTCTTATGTTAACACAGTCTGTGATTTGGATTACAATCCATAATCAGTACATCTTTCTTTTGAAAATTTCCGCTGCCTCGGTTTTATTGAAAGCACAAATAGGAAACATAAAAAAGAAGAGAAACCTAGTTGAATCCTGTCTTTGATCACATATTTTAAGCCTTGTTTCTGTATCAGAGGCTGTGTGAACGCCACTGCACCTGAGCTTCAGAGCTCCACCAGAGAAACACCCCCCACCGCTGCCACCAGTTTTCTGATTTCTAATCTTATTGGGCTCTCACTGTACTGATCTCTGACTAGTGCTCTCATTCCCTCAATGACTATGCCCGAGCTCCACTTTTCTTCTGAAGGACCCACCTAGGATTATTGTAAAACAAAATACAGAATGCCCAGTAAAATTTGAATTTCAGCCTTGGCCAGTATGCTGAGTGGTTAAAGCATCAGCCCGCATACCAAAGGGCCTCGGGTTCGATTCCAGTCAAGGGCATGTACCTGGGTTGTAGGTTTGTTCCCTGGCCCTAGTCAGGGTGCGTGCAGGAGGCAACCAATCGATATGTGTCTCATATTAATGTTTCTTTCTTCTCTTCTCTTCTCTTCTCTTCTCTTCTCTTCTCTTCTCTTCTCTTCTCTTCTCTTCTCTTCTCTTCTCTTCTTCCCTCCCTTCTACTCTCACTAAAATTCAATGGAAAAAATATCCTTGGGTGAGAATTAACAAAAAAAATTGTATTTCTGTTAAACAATTAAGTGTGTTTTGTATTTTTATGGTTTTTAAAAATGTTTAGAGAAAGAGGAAGGGAGAGGGATAGAGAAATAGAGCATTGATAAGAGAGAAATGTCATCTATCATCTGCTTCATGCACACCCCCTACCAGGGATGGAGCCTGCAACTGGGCATGTGCCCCAACCAGAATCAAACCAAGAACTTCTTGGTTCATGGGTCAGCCCTCAACCACTGAACCACACTGGCTGGGCAACAATGAATAGTTTTTAGTGTAAGTCTGTCCCATGCAATATTTAACATGTTCTATATTTGTATTTGCTAAGTCTGGCAATCCTACTCCTAATCTCTTTTCCTCTCATAGCTAACTTTGTCTCATGAGGGAGTCATTAACAAGAACTCCCTCAACTTCCTGCCAACTCCTCTTCAAATCTACCTGCCGTGACCTGTTACCTGGCTGTCTGCCACCCCAGTGACTAGCCTGTTCAAGACCAGCCTCCAGGCTGAGCTCTTGACTACCCCTTCCCTGACCATCTCCTGTGTGAGATGTCCTGACACCAAAGTGCAGAGCCAGAGGCAGTATTGTAGTGAATGCACCCTGCGGCAGCCAGCACGGGGAGGCATGTGCTGAGTGGAGAAGAAGCAGTTTGAAATGTATGGAACCAGAAGCCAGTCTATGGAAAACCTCTTCCAAATTTTATAGCTCAGATAGGAGAGAAACCTGACAGCTTTACCAGATTTGACAACAATCTTACTTACATGGCATCATCAATAATTATTCTGATGCTAAAAACAAACAAACAAACAAACAAACCCTTTCTGAACTATTTTTACAAGTGCAAACAATTATGCTAGAGGAAAGATTGAATTACTTTCCTATTTACTCTATGGAAAGTAATAATTATAAAATCATATGAAAAGGAGATTTAAAACTAGGAAGTCAAAAATTTAGGGGGAAATTGTGTTAGAGGTATTTAAAAGAGTTAATTTTTTTTTAAATTATGTGGTTTTCTAGATTTTGTAAAGCTTGTGATATTTGCCAACTTTTAAAAATTTGTAATTATTGTCATTTATTTTCTCATTCTAAATATTTATTTTTGTATCTTAATTTGTATTTATAATTTTGTATTCTTTTTCTTAAAATGGTCCCCACTATTATGTGAATTTCAAGGTCCCATTCAAAACTGTATTCCTCCCTGTTTGGGGAAATGCCAGAACAGGAAATACCATTGAATTATCATCAATCAAAGAGAAAACACATAGAGCCCTCACCAGGTGGGAAGGGGAGTGGACAAGGAATCTAGAAAATCCCTTGAGGGAAACAAGCAGTGAACTTGATAAATTGCAGAAATGATAAGCAAATGCCTTGTTGGCAGTTCTTTACACATTCCTGGAGTTCTCTTCACTGACAAGTCGGGTTCATTTTGGGAGAAATGACTCCTCTTCCTTTGTTCAGCCCATAAGTCATATTCCTCAGGATTCTGTTCTTATCCTTTCCTCCCTACTGCACACAATTAAAAATTACATGATCTCATCTATTCCTCTGGTTATCATCAACAACTATAAACTAACTAGAGGCCCGGTGCATGACATTCCTGTACTTGGAAGGAGGGGTCCCTCAGCCTGGCCTGTGCCCTTTTGCAGTCCAGGAGCACTCGGTGGGATGTCCAACTGATGGCTTAGGCCCACAGTCAGACATCCTTAGCGCTGCCACGGAGGCAGGAGCCATCAGCCCGGCTTCTGGCTGAGCGGAGCTACCCCTGTGGGACCGCACTGACCACCAGGGAGCAGCTCCTGTGTTGAGCGTCTACCCCCTGGTGGTCAATGGCCATCATAGCAACTGGTAGTTCCACCATTCGATCAATTTGCATATTACCCTTTTATTACATAGGACTAGAGGCCCAGTGCACAAAAATTTGTGCACTCGGGGGAAGGGGGGGTCCCTCAGCCCAGCCTGTGCCCTCTCACAGTCTGGGACCCCTCAGGAGATAACGACCTGCTGGCTTATGCCTGCTCCTGGGTAGCAGAGGGCAGGCCCAATCCCTAGGTGCAGCCCCTGGTCGGGCTCAGAGCAGGGCTGATTGGGGAGTTGGGGCACCGCCCCCTGTCATGCACAGAGCAGGGCGGATTGGGAGGTTGTGATGCCACCCTCAGTCACGCTCAGGGTAGGGCCGATTGGGGGGTTGGGGTACTGCCCCCTGTCACACATACGAAGGCAGGGTCAATGATGCACAGAGCAGGGCCAATCAGGGGGTTGGGGCACTGTCCCCCCTCCTCCCCGTCACACACAGAGCAGGGCCCATCAGGGGGTTGGGGAGCTCCCCCCCTCATGCACAGAGCAGGGCCCATCAGGGGGTTGGGGAGCTCCCCTGTCACACACAGAGCAGGGCGGATCAGGGGGTTGGGGAGCTCCCCTGTCACACACAGAGCAGGGCGGATCGGGGGTTGGGGCGCCACCTGTGTCACACTCAGGGCAGGGCCGATGGAGAGGTTATGGCTCTACCCCGTCACAGACAGAGCAGGGCCGATCAGGGGGTTGGGACGCCGCACCCTGTCACACACAGAGCCACAGGGTGATCAGGGGGTTTGGGCATTCACCCCTGTCACGCTGATCCGGTGCCAGGAGGCCTCGCGGCTCCGCTGATCCCGGTGCTGGGAGGCATATTACCCTTTTACTACATAGCATAGAGGCCTGGGGGCCGGCTGGTTTTCCCTGAAGGGTGTCCTGGATCAGGGTGGGGGTCCCCACTGGGGTGCCTGGCCAGTCTGGGTGAGGGGCTGAGGGCTGCTTTCAGGCTGACTGAAGCTCCCAACCGCTCCTTTTTTTCTTTTTTTTTTTCTTCTGGGCCAGCTTTAACTCTGGCTCTAGCTCTGAGGCTTCCGCTGCTGGTTTGTTTGCCGTTCTGTAATCGAAACAATGTATAACTTCAGCTCTGAGATCCCGGCCGGCTATATTTGTTAGAATGTTTCAAACTGCCAGCTCAGAGGCCGGAAAGTGAGGCGGGGAACGTTGGAGTCCGCAGTCACTGGAGCAAGCAAGCCTCATGTTCGCTTCCAGCTGCCTGGCTGCCGGCCGCCATCTTGGCTGACAGTTAATTTGCATAAGGATATGCTGATTAGCCAATGGGAAGGGTAGCGGTCGTACGCCAATTACCATGTTTCTCTTTTATTAGTGTAGACTAGAGGCCCGGTGCACAAAATTCGTGCATGAAGGAGGGGCAGTCCCTCAGCCCGGCCCCAACCTCTCCAATCCAGAATCCTTTGGGGGATGCTGGTTTAGGACCGATCATGCACCGGCAGTCGGACATCCCTCTCGAAATTCAGGACCACTGATTCCTAACAGCTCACTTGCCTGCCTGCCTGATCACCCCTAATCACTCTGCCTGCCAGCCTGATTGCCCCCAACTGCTGGCCTGATTGCCCCCAACTGCCCCCTCTGCCGGCATGATCACCCCCAACTGCCCCCCCTCCTGGCCTAATTGCCCCGAAGTGCCCCCGCCCGCTGGCCTGATCACTCCCAACTGCTCCCCCCCACCAGCCTGATTGGGGTTCGGGGGCTGAGTAGGGGCAGGGCCAGCCATGGGGAGGGGCTGTGGTCGGTAGGCCGGCCAGCCATGCCCCTGAATGGGGTGAGGGGTGCTGATTGGGGCCAGTGGCCTGGGGGAGGAGCCATGGGTGGTTGGCCGGCCAGCCCTGGCCCTGATGGGGGTGGGGGAGCCGATCTTGGGGGGGGGCTTGGCAGGGGGAGGGGCTGAAGGAGATTGGCTGGCCTGCCCTGCCCCCTATTGGGGTGGGGGGATCAGGGGTGGGGCCAGCCTGGGGAGGGGCTGTGGGAGGTTGGCCGCCTAGCCCTGCCTCCTATTGGGGTGGGGGGGTTGTGATCATGGGTGGGCAGCCATGGGGAGGAGCTGCGGGCCTATTGTGGGCGGGGCTGGCGGGGCAAGGTGGGGGGAAGGAAGGGGGTGTTGGCTGGCAGGCCAGCTCTTTTTTTTTTTTTTTTTTGGTAACTTCACGACTTTTATTTGTGATGCCTGTGCTATGTCTGAAAAATACCTTCTCCCCCTGCCCCGGACAGCATTGGGGAGGGAGCAGCAAAAAATAGAAGACGTAACTCCCTATTGCACATGGACCCTATATACAGGCCCACCTGGCCCAGGCCATGGGATGCTTGGCACATTCTTGGACTCAGGGGCTGGAGGGGTGACTGGTGGCAGCACACATGAGAGGGGACCTCCTGGTGGCCACTCTGATCCTGGCTACTGGTCCTGGAACTTCCTGGTCCTCAGTTCCTTTCCGGTCCTGCCTGCAGCCCTGGTCCCCTTACCTGGCTCAGCCTCCTGTCTCCATCCTGGCCTCAGATGGCCCCCTTGTCTCCTGGGGGCTATGACCTCCCCTCCCAGCCTGGAGGTCCAAAGGGGAGGTTATGGCTTCTCAGAGACTCCCCAGCAGCCCTGTCACTCATGTTCACACAGGGGAAGGGGTGCGTGTGGCAGAAGCAGCTGTATAAATGTGGGTGCAGTGGCAAGTCTCTGGGGTCACTTGGATAGTTTGCTGGTGATGCGGATCAGGGTCGCATTCTCAACCTTGAGGCGCTGGTTGTCAGCTCGGAGGTTGGACAAGCCCTTCAGCGCCTCTTCCAGCTCAGCAGCCTTCTGACCCAGGGCCCTGCACTCAAATCTCTCCAGCTCCAGGAGGGCCGGCCTCTCTGCAAAGCGCTCCTGCCTCTGCGTGGTGGGCTCCAGCTCCACCTTGAGCTGCGCCAGCCGCAGCATGGTCTGGGTCAGGGCCTTACGAAGTCTCTAGTTCTCAACATGCAGCTTTGCATAGAGCTTCCTGAAGCCTCCCTCAGGCTCTTCCGATTCGGGCTGCAGTTCTGGGTTTAGGTCCTGCTGCCTCGGGAGGGGAAGGGCTGGATTCTGGGCTGATGTCCGCTGGCTTCACCTCCTCCCCTTCACAGGCCCTCTCCTCTCATTGCCAACTCTGCGGTGCTCCCTGGAGGCCTGTGGTCCCTGTCCCTGCCCCTCAGGCACCTCTAGTCTCTGGGCAGGGCCATCAGAATTCTCAACCCCATGGACTCAGGGCTGCCAGGAAGGGTCCAGGCTTTGTGCCCCCTGCTCTTGATCGGGATGGGAGAGTCTGATCAGGGGCAGGCCGGCAGCGGGAAGGGGCTGCGAGGTTGGCCGCTGGCCCCACCCCCTGATCGGGTGGTTTGCTGGCTACAGTGGGCGTCACAGCAACCGGCCCAATCAGGGCCATCTTCTGCCCGTTGGCCAGTCCCCAGGCCCAATGCTGCCTCCACTGCCGGGCTGTTAGGATCACCAGCTCATCCCTGGCTGCTTGGGGGCTCAGGCCTGCGGGAAAGCAGGTGCCAGTGACTTCACCTGCATGCACGTGCGCTGGGCTGGCCGCTGATGGAATGCACTGCCCGCTTGGGGCCGCTCATGCCTGGGCGGGTAGGTCGCGGGCGCTGCTGCTGCTGCTGCTGGGACTTGAGGCACTGACAGAAGCTGTGGGGAATGTCCGTGACCTACCCACCCTGGTGTGAGCTGCCCGAGCGGGTTCCATCATCGGCCGGCCCAGTGCACGCGCATGGAGGTGAAGTCGCTTTCCCGCAGGCCTTAGCCCCCAAGAAGCTGGGGATGAGCTGGTGACCCCAATGGCCTGACAGCCAACCTGGTCCTTCCACCACCCACCCTGATTCCCCCGTTCACCATTGCTGATCCATCAGAGCCCCGCAGAAGCCTCCGCCTGACCCCAGGCCTCCTGGTGATGGATTGTGATGGTGACGCAAGTCCCCAACGCTGCAAGTCCCCGCCCACTACGCCTGCTGCATGTGCAACCTCCTCCTATCTGGTTGTAACCATTACGGCATCCCAGCCTAATTTGCATATTACCTCTTTATATATATAGATGGTGTTCAGCTCTCTCTATCTCTAGGTCTCACCTCTCTCTCGAGCTTTGTACTCATAGAAAAGCTTCTGAGGTTTTTCCTAGCTCCCAGTGGCCACTCGAGCTCCCAGGCAACCGTCATGTGTACTAGTAACGTGCTCTTGCCTGCCAGCCACAGTTGGTTGGGTCAAGGGCAGTCATCTAATCCAGGCTGGGTCAATCAGAGTCTCTGTTGCTATAAACTTGGAATTGAGAGACAGAAGTACAAGATCAATAGGCTTTCCTTCTTCAGAGAGCTGGACATGTGGGGCGAGCCTCTCCCCAGCAGAGAAACCTTCAGAACAGGCCAGGGTGCAGGGAAAGAGCACAATGAGCCAGTGTGCTGGGAGAAGCAGGGACAACCTACACCAACAACAGTCACTTGAGGGATAAGGACACATATGTAATACCTTAATCAATACAAATAAAAATAAAAAATTTTTAAAAAGAAGAGTCACTTAGCTTCCAGGTCTTTGTGTCAGGACCTTTCCAAGAACCCATTGGCAAGACACTTCTGTATTTACTTAACAAATTTCTCATTTTAGCTTAAGTTAGCGTGTACTGATTTCTATACTTATAATCAAAAAGTACTTCTAACTAACTATTACTAGGTGTACCAGTTAATAATGCGGATTTTTTCAATAGATGAAGTTACACATATGTTGATATATATGCGATTTGATATGTATGCTATTTTGTTGTATTGACATCAAGCTTCAAAACTCCATGTGTCCAATTTCCTGAAGGTGTTAACATCATAGATATTTTTACACTTAAAAAATGTCAAATTTCGTGCCCCAAAAAAGAGCATTTGTAGGAAGTTTTAATTCATTACTTTATTTTGAAGAAAAAGTTATTGTAAACTTTGGGAAGCTTATGGTGAACATGCTCCATCTCAAGATAGTTGTGAATGCTGGTTTAAATGCTTTAAAAGTGATAGTTTCGATGTGAAAGACAAAGAACATCCAGGTCAACCTAAAAAGTTTGAAGACTAACAATTACAAGCATTATTGGATGAAGATGCATGTCAAACTCAAAAACAACTTGCAGAAAGATTAAATGTTGCTCAGCAAACCATTTCTGATCATTTACAAGCAATGGGAAAGATTTTAAAGGAAGGAAAATGGGTGCCACATCAACTGAAAGAAAGACAAATGGAAAACCGAAAAGTCATCAGTAAAATGTTGCTTCAACGGTGTGAAAGAAAGTCTTTTTTGCATCGAATTGTGACTGGCAGTGAAAACTGGATTTATTTTGAGAATCCCAAATGCACAAAATCATGGGTTGATCCAGGTCAACCATCAACATCAACTGCAAGGCCAAATCACTTCGGAAAGAAGACAATGCTCTGCATTTGGTGGGATCAGGAAGGTGTGGTGTATTATGAGCTCCTAAAACCAGGTGAAACCGTTAATACTGACCGCTACCGACAACAAATAATCCATTTGAACCACACTTTGATCGTGAAACGACCAGAATGTGCCAGAAGACACAACAAAGTGATTTTGCTTCATGATGACGCACCATCACACACTTCAAAACCAGTTAAAGACACATTAAAAGATCTTGCCTGGGAAGTATTAACCCACCCACCGTATTCACCAGACCTTGCTCTTTCAGATTACCGCTTGTTCTGAGCAGCTCTTCAAAATGTACAAAGAAGTGGAAAATTGGGTCTCTGAATGGTTTGCCTCAAAACAAGAAAAGTTCCATTGGGACAGTATCCACAAATTACCTGAAAGATGGGGGAAATGTGTAGCTAGCGATGGGCATTACTTTGAATAAAGCACTTTTGATGTTTCTCTTGAAATTATCGTGTTTTCTTTGATTACAAAATCCGCATTATTAACCGGTACAACTAGTAGATATAGCCACTAGGTCAGATCGTAAATTCCAATTAATCAATCTTAAAGCATTACCAAGGAGGATTCTCTTTTCCAAACAGAGGAAATCCTGCTATTAGAACTCATTTGAGGTCATCCAAGAATTTTTTTGTAAGTAGAATTTTGGAGCTCATCTCAATTTGACTACAGAAAATTTTATTGTTAAATATCATATCAACTTCATTACAGTCATTTGGATCACAGTCCAGCTGTTTCTTTATGGATACATTACTTCATATAAACTGGATTTCCCTATAGGAGACAGATTATTTCAATTTTCCCTAAAGTGATAGAGTGATCTACAAATTGATAAAAATTATGTTGATGAGGGTTTCCAATAATAATTATAGGAAATATTTTCTAACATGGTGTATCATGTAGGAATATATGCAAATACACCCTTTTTAAATTTTTAAGACCTACCTTTACCTAATTATGCAACAATACAGCACTGTTTTGATAACCATCTTTTTAAAAACCATTATACAACTGCATGTTAAAGAGCTTTAAAATGTAAAGAAAAGTAGGTTCCCATATGAATAAGATGTGTGATAGAGGAGTTAATTTCAAAAATGCTCAGGAAAGGGAAACTTTTAAAACTCTCTTTAAAAGATATATGTGCTAGGTCCTGGCCGGTGTGACTAATTGGTTAGAGCGTCTGTCTGTGCATTGATTCCTGTCCAGGGTATGTACCTGGGTTGCAGGTTCAATCCCTGGCCCTGGTTCGAGGCCTGTGCAGGAAGCAACCAATCAATGCACCTCTCTCACATCGATATTTCTGCCTCTCCTCTCTCTCTCTCCCCCTCCCTTCTTCCCTTTCACTCTCTCTAAAAATCAATAGAAAAAATATCCTCAGATGGGGATTAACAAAAAATAAAAAAGATATATATATATGTTAGAATACTTATTGCATGCAGCCTTATCTAAAAATTGGAAACAACCTAAATGTCAAAAAAAAAAATCAGAGGTTGGTTAAATAAATCACAGGGTTCTATGTAGCTATTTAAAATGATGATGTAGGATTATAATTGTTGATATGAAAATACATTCAGTCAGGGGAAAACAGATCATAAAGTGGCAGGTTCCCATCCCATTTTGTAAGTACATATATACATACATACATACATACATACACACTGTATGGATCTGAACTTTTGAATGATGTGTGTCAATGTGTAAGTGACAGCGCTTTCCTTCAGGTGAAGGAAATATGAGTGAACTATTTTAATTTCTATATTTTTTATTATCTGGGTTGGTTTGTTTATAATGCATGCATTTTACCTTCATAGTTAGAACTAATAGTTATGCTCTTCTCATTTTGGAAAATCTCTTTACTTCTGAAGGGTAGAGTTAAAGGGTTTTGGTGTTGAAGGGACAGCAGACTCCCTTCACTACCAACTCCCTTCACTACCCACCTCCTACCTCCAGAGCTGGAATCCCTTATGGAAGTTTCTGACAGTCACTCAGACTTAATTCAGGAGGAACTACTTACTTTCCAAGTGTAACAAGATAATTCTGATGAAGCAGAATTCTACTTATGACAGGAGTAGAGAGAAATATAAACTACTTTGGGGGCTCTGGGGTATGGTGAACTCCCCAGAGTGTGGTGTGTGCCATGCTCAGGTGTCCTGTATGACACAAGGAGAATAATTTGTGTTCTTCCTGAAAGGGGTGGCAGAGAGGTTTGCAGAGAGAGAAGAAGAGAGTGCATTTAGCAAGAGGGAGAGAGACTGGGGCCACTGCAGCCACCACTGAGAGGACTGGCAGGAGCCTTTCTGTCTAGCACACTATGCTGTTCTTTCTTGTTTTCCTGTGATGTTAACAACTCCTGCTTTACTTGGCCCCACTCTAATTTTGTGTGTGTGTGTGTGAAAATCAGAGTTGGGGTGAGCGTACTAACTGACCAACATGCTGCAAAACAGACACAGCACAGCTGCAAGCAGGCACCTGGGGTCAGCATTAACCACAGGGAAGGATTTGCCAAACTCCTGCAGGCGGCTCAGGACCTTCACCTGAGGGATAAGGGTAAGTCCACTTTACTTGGAATTCCACAGGCAGAGGCCCCAGGTGACATCCGGTCTCACAGGCAGATCCTCCCGTTGATTCACAGCTCTCTTTCTGCCTCATGGCAACTCAAAATCTGCTTCTGTGGCCCTCCATTCCTTTGGCCCTACTCTGTAGCACACCAGAGCCAGTTTAATCCCTGTTCTGAATGCAAGGTAAAGGAAAGATGATACCCTTGAAATAGTAAACCAAAGTAATTTTCATTCCCTGTAAGTGGTGTTATCCTATGACCCCTCACTCATTGAATCAGTGGGGTTCACTACTTCATAGGAAGGCTGAATTCCTAACTAGAACAAAGTCATCGCTCGGCTTAGATTGTCTAAGGAAATCTCTTCATTTCACAGCAAGATAATTCCAGGCTTTTGTTAAAAGGAAAAAAGGTTTTGCTTAAATTCTAAAAGTTTTCTTTTTCAACATTTGAAGAGCGAAGTTCTGGGGTCTGAGCACAGAGCTTTTCAAGAATGCTAAGGTCTCCACGCTGGCAGACGTACTCCTGGGAGTACACGAACACTTCCTACCAGGTGCATGGTCACTGGGAATTTTAAGGGAACAAACTTCCATGTGTATGCTTTCCTAATACTACTCTGCCTTTAGAATTTGCAGATTAACCTGCCTTTTCAAAGTGTTCCTCCTCCTTTACAAGAGGAAAGCATTGCCTTAGGCCACAAAGACCTGTGGGTCAGCAAATGACTGGACAGGTGGCTCTTCGGGAGGAGTGCCAGGTGAGCTCATAGGAAGGCGCTGAGGCTCAGGGACTTTATTTCATTCAGGCGGCAGAGTCATGCGCAGCTCATTGTCTCATCTACTTATGGTTGTTTCTATGTATTAGAATTCAGAAGTGATATGGTTGCCATGAGAACTTATATTGAAATATTGACTTAAATTGAGAAATAAAATCAAGACTTATCCTGACAGAAAGTACAGCTGATTTGGCTGATTGGTTAGACAATAAAAACTGACTTTGCCAGTTAGGTTCTGTGTGAATGTTTTCCATACATGGAATGAGCAAAATCTGATGTTCTGAGGTTTTAACAAAAATATACTTAGAGCATATATTTAATACAAAGTATACCAGAGATCACATCGTTTGCAACTATTAAACTTATGATAAAAAAATCTAGATGTCAACAAAGGTGTTCAAGCTTTTCAGAATTCATTTAGACTCAGTGGTTCTCAACCTTCCTAATGCCACGACCCTTTAATACAGTTCCTCATGTTGTGGTGACCCCCAATTTCATTGTTACAAATTGAACATAATTAAAGCATAGTGATTAATCACAAAAACAATATGTAATTATATATGCGTTTTCCGATGGTCTTAAGTGACCCCTGTGAAAGGGTCGTTCAACCCCCAAAGGGGTCGCGACCACAGGTTGAGAACCGCTGGTTTAGAGACACTGAAAAACAGTGTAGAGAGACAGGATAGGATGGACAGGCTTTTGATTGGACATGAGGGTGAAGGAAGCTGGGGAGGAGAGGTCAGCTGTGAAGGTGGGAGCTCTCCTCCCTACACCCTTGGGCAAATTTAAAAATCCAAGAGCCATTGGGAGCAGGGAGTACTAGGAATGATTAAAAAATTTTGGAGAATCCAGCACACAAGGACTTGTTTCTTGCCCTCGAAGAAATAGCAGCTCAGGAAAATGTCAAGCATCTTGGTCCCAAAACACCATGGAGTAACAACAGACATGGAAATGGTGGCAGAGAAAGCACTGAGAGACACAAGCTTAGTCACATGGGATGAAAGAAATTTCCAAATCTCATATGACCTAGTGAGGGATGGACAAGGTGACTGGGAATTAGGAATGGCCTGATCTTTAGGAGAACATGGCTGAACTTACTGGGTACAGTCCTATTCCCCTCCCCATCTCCTGCCTATGCCCTGATGTCATTCAGGGAGAAGAAAGGAATCTGGACACTGGAAGAAACCCTGAAGGAGGCAGTTTTAAATCAGCCTTAGGACTCCTACCCTGCATGTGTGAGTCATCAAATAACTGAGACATGCAACAGTTTTCTCATCAAAATGACATATAGTCATTGAACTTTAGAGCTTGAATGAACCTGAAAGATTGGCCCTCTGCTCTCATTTGACAACTATGGAAACAGAAGCCCAGGGCAATAGAGTGAGTGGCTGTTTGGGAGCTAGCGTTGGGAGTAGTATTCCCACTGGCTCACCCTAAGACTGGATCTTTGTAGTGCTTTATGGTACCAGCCTTCTAATGCTTTTCAGAACGTAAATTCTACCTGCTCAGTGTGGATGCTCTTCACCTTTAGGTGGACAGAGTTTCTAGGAACACCTGACAGTTACACTGGTTAACTGTACATGAATAGAATAACAGTGACACAAACTTCAGAAATATTGGTATTAGGATCATGAAAATGCTTTATAGCACAATTGCCCAATAGCATTTTACGAATGCAATTTTAGAAAAATGTTCTCTATTGGCCCTGTCCAATATTGTGGTGACTGGTGATTGAGGCTATTGGGCACTAGAAATGTGGTTAGTATGACTGAGGAATTGAATTTTTTAATTTAATTTTAATTAATTTTAATTTATCTTATCTAATAAAGACAGAATATGCAAATTGACCATCACTTCACGACAAAGATGGCGGCACCCACAGCTAATAAGGAGGGAATATGCAAATTGATGCCACAAAGATGGCGGCGGTTGGACCAGGCCTCTAGGCAGTGAGCATGTGCAAATGCGGAGCAGCTGGGGTGGGGTGGGATGCTTGCTATGAGAGGGGGGCGGGGGGTGGAGAGAGCTACAGGAGGGCGGCAGGACCAGAGCGAAGGCGGAAGGCGGCGGCCAGAGCCAAGGCCCAGGTCCTGGGTGCTGGAGGGAAGCCAATGCCAGCAGCCAGGGGAAGGAAGGCCTACTCTTGCATGAATCTTCATGCATCGGGCCACTAGTATATAAATAATCACATGTGGCTAATTGATGCTGTACTTATTAGAATCCTATATAATAAAAGCCTAATATGCAAATAGACTGAACCGTGGAACGACCAGTCGCTATGACGCACACTGACCACCAGGGGGCAGACGCTCAATGCAGGAGCTGCCCCCACCCCACAGACCCCAAGCCAGCCAAGGCAGATGCCAGCAGGGACCCCCCAATCGCCCTGCCAGTCACCCCACAGATTGGCCCTGATCACCAGCCAGACCTAGGGACCCTACCTGTACATGAATTTCATGCACCGGGCCTCTAGTATATATATATGGAAGGTTCCTCTTCTTTTTTGTCACAATTATCAGGAATTTGTTTGAAACTCATCATTTTTGGCCTGAACACCAATGTTTTTCTCATATATGTTACCTAATTCTTGAGGAGAATACAGTTTGTTTGATTTTAATGTTGTACTAAAACAGTGGTCATTCTCTGGAAGAACAAGCATATTCCTTTGAAGGCCAAAGGTTGAGACTTAATCTTAGTCTCTGAACCAAGACTTATTGGTATTGTTTATTTAGTTAAATTTTTATTTACTTTTACTGTGCCTATGATTTTAAATTCAGTTTAGTAGTCGCATTACCAGCTTTAATAGCTTTAACTTCTAAATGATACTGGGTCTATAATACTACTGTATTCATTATCTATTGCTGTGTGACAAATTATGCCAAAACTTAGTGATTTAAAACATCTAAATTTTAACTACCACGGAGTTTCTGGGATTGAGAATCAGGTCAGTTTAGCTGGGTCCCCTGGCTCAGTCTCATAAGGCTGCTATCAAGGTGTATGCCAAGACTGCAGTCAACTCAAGGCTCAACTCGGAGAGTACCTGCTTCCAGCTCCCTCCTACGGCTGTTGGCTGACTGCTGATAGAGGCACTAGTCCCTTGCCTCTTTACAGCGCTACTCACAACAGCCGCTGGCTGGTGGCTGCCCTCAGATCCTCGCCACATTGACCTCTGCCTGGAACAGCTCACAACATGACATCTTGCTTTACAGAGGGAAAGCAAGAAAATCCAGAGAGATAGTGTGAGCCAAGAGCACAGTCTTTTGTAATCTAATCTCAGAAATTGACATCCCACCGCTTTTGCTGTATTTATTTATTAGAAGCACGTCATTAGGTGCAGCCTGCACTCAAGGTGAGAGGACTAGACAAGGGGGTGCATTCCAGAAGGCAGGGACCATTGAGAATGAACTGAGAAACTGCTCTCCACAATTACTTTAAAGAAGTCTCCTTTTCTATCTGGTCTGTCCACCCTGAACCTGAGGGTCAGTGCTACCGAGAGTCAGAGTGTGGGTGAATCCAATCTCACCCAACTGGTTGGCAGGAGTAGAACTAGAATCTAAGTCTCCTAAGTTTCGGATCAGTTATTTGTTTTCTGTTGTATGTGATGCTTGGTTAGGTCACCAGCACAGGCACATGGAGCCCCACAGGCCAAACAAAAGCATTTTACCGTCAAAAAATAGGTGTTAAGGTTTTTTAGTAAAAGAGTGCTATGACAGAAGTGATTTTAAAGAAAGATTAGTGTGAGGACTATAAATGGATCAGAGAGAGAAAGACAGGAAATTATATTAATTACTATTTGTTTATAATTAGCATATTTATGATCTAGAGTTTTGTATTTTGTTATTATAAAGAAATCCCATGTGTTTTCTTAAGTCCTAATAAAATCATCTTTCACAGAATTATTAGGGCCAAAAATATATCAAGTAAAATACTACATTGGAAAGTCTATAACCAAATATTATAACAATATTTTCACAGATATGTTGAAATAATTTTTAGTGAATTTTAGAGATGGTGTTTTCTACTAACATAGGAAGCTCCTGGGAGATTCAGGACTTGAAAACCCTGAGAAGATACTACTGTCTGTAAAATGTTTTAAAGTACTGCCCTCCAACTCCAGTCATGACAACACACAAACTTGCATGTAAATGATAGGATGATGTGGCAAAGTCTTCTAGTTATCTATCAATATTCCTCCTCATCTTTTTCTTTCAGTAGTAAATTTTCTGAAATTTAGCTGGGCACATTGTCCATTTAAGACTACATTTCCCAGCCTTCCTTGTAGCTAGGTGCAACTATTAAGACTACGTCTGGCCAATGAGGTATGAGTAGAAGTGATGTAAGTCATTCCTAGTTGTGTCCTTAATGGGAAAGGTATGTGCTCCCCTTACTCCTTCTCCCCTCTGACTTGGTTGGAATGCACATGTGATGACAGGAGCTGGGAGCAGTCAGAGATGAAAGCTCCCATAACAGCCTTGGAACATCTACCTCCAGAAATTTCCACGATTGTTATAAACTTCTTTCTTGTGTAAGCCACTGAGGTTTGGAGTCTCTGCCTTAGAGCAGTTTATACTATAACTTAACTACTGTAATTACAGATCCATCTTTCCTTTATCTTGGTTCTCTACCCAAAGAAATAATATATAGGTACCTAGGCTAATGTGTTAAGGAAAAGGGATGTATTGGGCCATGTTAAATTCTTGCTTTCCTCTCATACTTACCCATGAAGTTACCATGATCATAGTGTCAGTAGCAAACTCCTATTTTTTTTAATATTTGGTTTTACTCCCCCTCCTTATTTGCCAATAATTAAAGGAGCCATAGTATCATAAGCTCAGACTTGTTAATGAGCCAAGGATAATTTTCAGTTTCCCTCCCTCAAGTTTGATCAGGGTCAGAAACTAGAAATCTATTCAGTTTGGGGCTGATAAATTTTTCAGTGGTTAAGTCAGTGATGGCGAACCTTTTGAGCTCAGCGTGTCAGCATTTTGAAAAACCCTAACTTAACTCTGGTGCCGTGTCACATATAGAAATTTTTTGATATTTGCAACCATAGTAAAACAAAGACTTATATTTTTGATATTTATTTTATATATTTAAATGCAATTTAACAAAGAAAAATCAACCAAAAAAAATGAGTTCGCGTGTCAGAGGTTCGCCATCACTGGGTTAAGCTGATAAATGCTTAACGACTGATTCTCTAGGGAAACACAAGCCCCAATTTCCATGGTATAAATACTCTAATTTGTCTGATTTCAAGCTAGCAATATGAAGTCATTGAACATAAGGCCAGGAAGAAATGTTCACAATTGACCTTTCAAGCTAATACTAGCTGGTTCCAGAACACTGGGACTTATCCATCAGTTACATCAACCTGGGACTGTTTCTGATTCTCTTTCTTGGCGACGCTGTGGAGAAGGATGCTAAATGTACAATGATGTGCAGCAGAAACAGAAAAGACAATGGTGGGGATGGCTCTGGTGACCTTTGAACTACAGCTGGGGCCTTACTTTCACCAGATCTGATGCTCCTGCCGTATTATTTCATCCTTTTGGTTCAAGTCAATGGTTGGTAAACTTGACTGCACAATGGAAACACTGGAGAGTTTTAAAAATTAGCAATGTCTGAGTTCTTGCCTCAGAGATTCTGACTGGATTAATCTGGACTGGGAATATTAAAAGTAGATAATTTTAATGTGCATCCAAGGTTTAAAAACACTGTTTTAAAGTAATAAATCTCTTATTAATGTGACAGAGGGCTGGTATTATTTTTCTTTTGTTGTTTTGGCACAAAGAGGAAAAGTCGGCCTACATGGCTTGGCAAGAAGGGACGAAGTCAGTGGGAAGGTCAGGCCATTTCCTTAGTGAGAGGAAAGGCAGAAGAGAACAGCCCTGTGGGCTGCCTTCTCTGTGGGTCCTGAAAAGAACCTGAAATATTACTTTTTGAACCTGGAAACAACACTAGTGATTCTACCTTTTTAACTAGGAATGTAAGTAAGATAGGAAATGCTGACATCCTAGGAGACTGTTATAGATCATATAACCATCTCTGCTATGTTTTGAGCCTATATAAACTAGGAAATCTGGTTCAAGTCTTTCAATCCATATTAGATTTGCATCTATTCCTAAAAGCAGGTACTGACTTAACTGCTATTCAAAAATCAACAGACATCTTGGTCATGTAGTTTTTGAGCATTATGTTAACCTCTGAAGGAAGTTGTAATTAGAATTTTACAGATTAATAAAAGTGCTAGTTTACTAATGGATCAATTCCATGCAGTATTATTTCATCTATACAGGTGATATAAACAAGATTATACAGATCTGTTGAGCCCAGCCGTATGGTGAATAGACAGGCAGCATGAGATGGAGCATGAACATAGGAACAGGAAGCTTGGGTGGTAAGCTTGACACTGTGCAAGTCTGATGCAATTTCCTGATTTATAAAAGTGAGGGCATAGGACAGGGTGACTTTGGCGCCTTCAACTTTAATATTTGATAAGGTATCTTGAGACTGAAAGCATCAGTGGTGTCAATGAACCGAATGGGTTCTTTCTCATAGGTTTGTCAAACATTGACAACTCTGAGAATGAGTGCTTATTTTTCTAGGTTACTAAAAGGGGTGAAATAGCAATGCTCCATCCCATGTACACCCCTGGCCACAATCTGTTTCATTTAGACGAATGTTTCCTTCATTTCCCATTAGGTATTTTTCCCTCCCTGCCCCCACCCCCAATTTTTATTGATTGATTGATTTAGGAGAGAGACAGACAGACAGACAGACAGAAGAGAATGCATCGATTTGTCGTTTCACCTATTTATAGATTCATTGGTAGCTTCTTGTATGTGCCTTGATCTGAGAGCAAACCAGCAACCCTGGGGTATTGGAATGACACTCTAACCAACTGAGCTCCTGGTCAGAGCCTCCCGTTAGGCACTTCTAAAATTAAATAAATTTGAAGGCTCTATATCTTACCATTTCCACCAGGAAAATTTAGTTCATTGTCAAAGTGGTAATGGCTCTGAAGGTCATTCAATGAAAACATTTAGCTACTGAGTCTTTGACAAGCAGCTTCAATTTAGGTTACATCTTTGTAATGATCAAACAACTATCAGTTGATTCACTTAAACAACTAAACTATGTAAAGGGAGAAAAAAACTGATGATTTAATATTATTTTGACTAAAACAGAAAATGCTTTTAGATTCTTTTGCTTTTAAGCCAGTCCCATTAGACACAGTCTAACAGATAACAGAAATCGTGACCTTCCTTATCTTCCTCCAACTTAGGTCTGGATGGCTGCGGTTTTCTCGTTAGGCTGTGTAACACCCCAGCATGATCTGAAAAGTAATTAACTACTTTAGAAGTTAATCCAGCATATACTTTGAAGCAGAAGCAATTCCATCCCTAATAGGTGCTTGGCAGATTGATTCCTCTTTCTGGCTCTTGAAACTCTATGCAGTAATTGTCCCAGAATTTAAAAATCTCTGGGGAACTCCTTGTTCCACATTTAGGATACAAACAGCTAATGACTTTGACACGTTGCAGTGTGTGTGTGTGTGTGTGTGTGTGTGTGTGTGTGTGTGTGTGTGTTGCAGAGGAGGGGTGAGAGAAGTGCCTTGAGAATCACTGTATGGAAAAGAAAGATGTCTTCTTGTAAAGATCTGAAAAAAGAAAACAAAAAAACATCTTATTTGACCTGATTGTGAAACTGCGTTTGCAAACTAGTAAACTGATAATGTGTTTGGATGTATGTCTGTAGAGAGGGGCGTTTACAAGGAAAAGCTTCTCAGTGTGGGTGCTCTTGCACTGAGGGGCTCTGTAACAGATCTGCCTACTTTTGTGTTGGTTTTGGTGGCGCTGTAGTTTGTAAAACAGTGTTGTGAGCCTTTGGTATGTGTTGAGATACAGCACTTCTGAGCAACAACCTAGCTTGATCAAAAGATTTTGACTAAATATTATTTTGACTAAAACAGAAAATGCTTTTAGACTCTTTAGATTTAAAAAAATTTACTTTCACACTATTCACATATTCCTTCATTTTATGCCTATTATTACCTTGATTTGCTCATGAGACTATGTTCTGCTCACCACCCTTCCTACACTTGCTCAGTTCCCTGAGATTGAGAGGGTGGGTCAGGCCCTCTTCCAATCTCTTTCTTCTCCTCCAACTTTATGGTCTCGTGCAGCACTTGACACACAAAGAAGCCCTCACCGAATAGTCTGTGGATCGGCTATCACACTGGTCATGTTTAGTTAATATTAGTTATTTATATTCTGTCCCCCTTCAAAACCAGGGATGGTTCAACAGGGGTTTTCAGCTATCATCAGTTATCCATCAATCTACACAAATCCTTGAATTGTCAAGCAGCTTTCAATATCTTAATGGTTTTAAATAACTAAAAGTAATTAAACTAATAAATAATTCCAAAACCAGAGATCAGTCAAAAAAAAAAAGCAATCAGTAAAAAAGAATTATTATTTACTTGTGGTAAGAAGAAAACAAAACTTACGCATTGCTCTCCAGTTGGTTGCAGTTTGGTTGGAGAAAAACTAAAGGGCATGAGACAACATGCATAGCATGAGGCATTTGGTTACTAAATCCTAGTGCTCTGTAAGTTGGGGTTTGGGCTTATGATCCTTGGGGTTGGTTAATGACTGAAGGCTTCAGAGACCAGGTAAATTGAGTCTGGTGTTAAAGGAGAACAGGTGTGGAAAGGCAGAGGGAGAAGGGCAGGCTTTCCCAGTGAGGTGACAACAGGAACAAATGCACAGAGATAATAAGCAGTGCGGTCAATGAGGTAGCCAACCTGTCTACAGCAAGGGGTTGAAAACCAAGGGAATTATGTAAACTTGATAGGAAGAGGTCCAATGATGGTGGGCCTTTGAAGCTGCATTGAAAGGCTTATAGTTAATATATTAGAAAATAAGCCACTGAAGGATTTTGACCTGGGGAGTGATATTATAAAATGGTGTTTCATTCTATTTCTAGTAGTTATATATAGGATGAAGTAAGACCAGAAACAAGGCAGCTGAACTGGCTTAGCAGTAAGGCAAAATAGGGAATTCTGGCTATGGTGGGGGCTGTGGGGACAGAAACAAGGAATATTTCAAAATAAAATTCAACCAGTCTTTGTGTCTGGCTAGCTGTGAGATAAGGCTGGATGGAGTGAGTCAATGGTAAATTTGAAGGTTGGTGAATGTGTGTGGGGGGGTGGGGGGGCGGTGACGAGAAACAGAGGGGGAAGAGGGGGAAATCAATGACAGGGCCAGGGAAGTTGGAAGAGGAACTCTCTTTGAACATGTGGAACTTGAAATGGCAGTGAGCAATGTAAGAAGGTAACACTGTAGGAGGCTGATTTGAGGAAGCAATGAAACCTTATTTCAAAGCCTGAGTCTAAGTCATTTAACTCCACTAACAAGAATAGTACCTGATTCACATGGCTGTGGAGCTGATTAACTGTGGTAAGAATGTGAACGTGTTTCGTAAAGTGCTATCCAAATGTAAGCCTTTGGCATTTTACTATGTGTGCATCTCCTTCCCAGCTGCATATGATGCTGATGAGGATGTAAAACTTCTCATAAATTTCCCTCTGGTATGTGCTGAGATACATCGCTTTTGGTGGCAGGGAAACGGGTTGAAAGGCCTTAGCAGTGAAACAGATAAGAGACGATGATGAGGATCTGGCCCAGGGTAGTGATAGCACAAGTAGAACTAAGTAGACTTACATGCTGCTTAGGACAAAGAAATGATAGGATTTATTGGTTGCTCGGATGTGGGAAATGATTAAGAGGGAGGATTCTAGGATGACATCCAGGTTCCTGGTATGGGAAACTGGTAGATTGAGGTTTAAATCATTGAGATAGAAAAGGTGAGGAGAGGAGCAAATTTGACCAGGAGGAATATCATGACTTTTGTGTGCCCATTGTGGCAGGCAGAATAATGGCCCCCTAGACATGTTCATATGCTAATTCCCAGAACCTGTGAATATGTTACCTTCCATTTGAGATGAAATGATGCTGGACTGTCTAGGTGGGCCCAATGTAATCATAAATGCCCTTGTAAATGTAAAAGGGAGCAGGACATTACGAATCAGAGTGGTGTGGTGTGGTGTGGTGTGGTGTGGTGTGGTGTGGTGTGATGTGATGTGGTGTGGTGTGGTGTGGTGTGGTGTGGTGTGGTGTGGTGTGGTGTGGTGTGGTGTGATGTGATGTGATGTGAAAAAGATGGGCCATTGCTGGCTTTCAAGATGGAAGGAGGCTATGAGCCAAGGGATGTGAGCAGCCTCTACAACCTGGAAAAGGCAAGAAATGATTCTACCTTCGAGCTTCTAGAAAGAACACAGACCTGCTGACACCTTGATGTTAGCCAAGTAAAAACTGTGTTGAATTCCTCACCTCCAGAAATATAAAATAATACATTTCTGTTGTTTTAAGTCACTAAGTTTGTGGAAATTTTTTACTGCAGCAATGGAAAACTAATATAGACACATTAGAATTTGAGGTACACAGAAGTCATCTAAGTAGAGACGGACAGACCTAGATAGAGGTCTGGGATGGAAAATAGATTTGAGAGTCATTAGTACATGCTAATATAAATTGCATTCTAACATCTCTAAACCAGAATGTGTCTTACAGTTGATAATATCTGGTAATTTTCATTGGCAAACAACAGATATATTGCCTGTGTATGTCCAGGTCAGGTGGCTGTACTACACAAACGTGACCCCTGGACATTTGGGTCAATAAAACACAAGGACTATCTGAGAAAGGCATGTGAGCCTTGTTTGTTGTCTGAAGATTTTCTGTTAGCACATTTGGTAAGATCAAGAAAGGGACAAAGGGATTTTCAGAATGAATGTCAGTGACTTCAAAGAAAACCTTAGAGAAGTTAGTAAAGAATTCTTGTAAGTAATGCTGAATTACCCGTACTCTTGATGGAACAAGAGACAGCACAGTGCTGTAAAAATAAAGATATAAATGAAATTTGAGTAAAAAAGTAGCTCTGAAGAGTTGTTTCTGAAAATCCTAAGTAACACATTAACCAATATATTGTGCTTGTTTTTCCTTTTTAGACATGCACAAAAATCTAAAAGAGCTTTTTCAAAAGTTATGAAATAAAAATTATAAAATATAAGAAAGTATTGTGAGAACCTAATTAATACCATGTTTTACCTCTGCCATTCATAAAATAATAGTAAACCTTATAATTGAATGGTGTCTTGAACTTGACAGTCTTCACAGTCATTAGACAAGTAAGATGATTCAGAGAAAGAATACAGAATAAAAAGAGCAAAAAATCCAGGGGAAAATTCTCAGAAATGATAGTAGCAAGTAATTTAACAATATATTTCTAGAGCCATAAAAATATTTATATTCCTTAATCCCATTTTGGGTAATTCATCCCAAGAAAGTCATCCAAAAGAAAAAAATTATATTACATAATAGGAGTTTACTTCCATGAAAAAGTGAGATGGGCATGGATGACAGTCTCAGAAGCTGGACTATGACCCTGAGTCCAGCCCACTGATACTGGCAAGTACACCACGGCTCATGCTAAATGAAAAACACAGTTGATCATTATTAAGAATATACTAGTAGCTTCAGTAAGTCAATGCATTTATGTCCTGGTAATATTTTTTCCATCTCCAGAAGAGCATACAGAGCATCCTGACTTCTCTGTATAATCTCACATTTATATTTACCAAGAGAGAGATGATAATTGGATCAGTTTGGCCCCATCCAATATGGTACCCAGCTAGTGGGCAGAGTTTCCTGCAGAGCCACTGCATGGGCCTTTCTGATATCTAGCCTAAATATATCTGCCTTTTGGCCCAGGCTCAGATGCTCCGGCCCATTAGTATCTATCTATAGGGATGGCAAAGTCACATGAGATAGAGTGTGACAACTTTATGAAGAAAGAATTGCTGTGACTACTTTCCTCAGAGGCAGGCTATAGCCATGGCACCGGGAATTTCATTCACAATCCAGAACTGCACATTTTGGGAAGAGGGTAAAGGGTGTACTTTTTATTAGAGAGAGAGAGAGAAAGAGAGAGAGAGAGAGAGAGAGAGAGAGAGAGATCTAAATATCTAAAAATAGTGAAATGGCCATTCCATTATTTTAGTGCATTCACTCAATGTAATTAGATGACAATTATGAACAACAAGAATAACAAGTAGCAACATGGAAAGGGGGGGGGCTATAATATTGAACATAACTACCAGTGAAATTTCACAAAAATATATATTTATATGGAAAATGATCACAGTTGTTAGAAAATTGGATTATGAGCGACAATTTTCTCTATAATTTGAAATTTGTGAAGCATTATTATTTTATTATCATAATAGAAGTAGGAGGAAAACATAACTTAAACAACTATAGTTTATGAAATAAAGCCATCGATCCAACATCATAAAAATAGACAATCTTTAGTTGCAAACTACTAAAATTTAAGATAATTTATAGGAACTATTATAAGACAAGTGACCAATAAAGGTCTTATCTAAGTCAATGATGCTTTAAAACGAACTCATAAAGACCTAAAGCAGAATCCATTTACCTTCATCTTTCTTTCATTAGAAGTAAATTTGTACTTTACTATGGTAAAGTATTTGTACAATACTATGGTTCTTACAAAAAAAATAAATTTTCATATAACTTCTACTTAATAATTTCTTGACTTCTTCAATGATCTTAAAGAATTTTCACATATAGTAAGCTTCTCTATCCTAACAATTGAATAGTAAATATCAGTCCTATTTTATGAAGGAGGAATTGGTAAAGACCTGTCCAAGATAACCCACTCCCAAAAATTCAAGTGAAAAATTAGACTTTTGGGCTATTTAATAATATCAAATACCCAGCACTCTGAACTCATCTAGTATTGCTGAATGATAGTTTTTCTAGGTAACTGAAGTCTATCTCTTTAGATATCAAAGACCCCCACCCCTATATTTAGGAATTATTTTCTTTTATCAATGCATTAACATTTTCTCTGCCTTCTTAAACAGGATATATTGAACATAAGTTAGCTTTTTTAAAAAAATTGAGGACTTTAGTAATTAAAATGAATATCAATAATCATATATTAACTTTCTTACAGTAAGGACTTCTTAGAATATTTAAATTTATAATAATTATAATGGAAAAATGTCCCCAGATCTGAATATATGTGTATTCACACACATTCAGATTTCATCCTAGGAAGCCTGCCTACTTTCTTACTGCCCCTTCTTAATTTCTACTTCTAATTTGCCTTGGACATAGAAACTGGTAAGGAAGTTCGTTAAAAATCTGCATAAAATGAGAGTTTAAAACTTTTGAGTTAGGTACTTTTACATATGTAAAATGATAAACTTTGGTATATAACTATTTAGAGGCTCTTTTACAAAGATACTAGAGGCTCGGTGCATGAAATTTGTGCACTCAGAGGGGTCCCTTAGCCCGGCCTGTACTCTCTCGCAGTCTGGGAGCCCTCGGGGGATGTCTGATTGATGGCTTAGGCCAGTGATGGCGAACCTTTTGAGCTGGGCGTGTCAGCATTTTGAAAAACCCTAACTTAACTCTGGTGCCGTGTCACATATAGAAATTTTTTGATATTTGCAACCATAGTAAAACAAAGACTTATATTTTTGATATTTATTTTATATATTTAAATGCCATTTAACAAAGAAAAATCAACCAAAAAAATGAGTTCGCGTGTCACCTCTGACACGCGTGTCAGGTTCGCCATCACTGGCTTAGGCCCACTCTCCTAAGCCGTCAGTCAGACATCCCTAGCACTGTCACGGAGGCAGGAGGGGCTCCCGCCACTGCTGCTGCATTCGCCAGCCATGATTTATGCTCCACTACTTGATTTCTGAAAAATTCCCCCATTTTATCTGCAAGTACCCACTCCTTCATCATGTGGTTATGATTGAAAATGCCATGGTTGGGCAATATGATCCCCTCCCCTCATAGAGCTGTAAATGTTTGGCACAGGAGTGACACATGACTGAAGACTGGTCACTCAGTTTTATACACTCAGGTGGAGGAGAAAGATCAGTTTCTCTCCAAGTCACCAAATCCATTAAGTGAAACCTCTTGGAGAGCTGTTGAAGCTCATGTTTCCATCACATGAACTTGAAGGCAGGAAGGCAATGGAGAGGAAGGAGGAGACACAGAGATGAGAAATGGTGGGAGAGGCCTGACAGTTTCCAAGGCCCTGGGTCTACTGCCTTCCTGAGGCCCCGCTAACTCTTTGTCCTTGGGCTCCATGAGACACTCATGTATCCTAGGTAACAGTGACTCTCAAAATACTTAACAATGGCACAGAGGGGAAATCAGCACAGGGCCAGACAGCTGGTACACAGTCCTTGACGTCTGCGGCCATTCCAGGCATTACCCCTTTTGTCCTGAGAAATCCCCAGGGGATAAGCTGGGATGGTTGAGGCAGTGAGGAGGCATTAGGAGGTCTCCGAGTAACAGGAACCAAAGTATTTTTTAATGTAAATAACCAGCATCACTCCATAGGTATAACCAGCTGACTATAGGCCTCTGGATCCTTATAAGAAATGTCGCTTTTTCACTCCAGCTAGTTTGAATTGTAAGTCCTAAAAATATGATTTGTGCCGTATCATTGTTTGTCATCTATTTTGCTGACTGAATTTGATGGTAACTTCATAAAGCCTTCGGGGAGGGAACAAACTTTGAAGTGTGAATGAAAAGCAGGCTATGTAGTGAATCTGACAAGCGCAGAGATAGAAAGGAATCTCACAGGGTGATCTGATTATAAATTCCTAACTGGGCAGGTCATAGTGGACAGTGATGTCCCAGGCCTACAACTTCCTTAGTAAAAGGTTTAGCTTTTCCTTAGGCAAGCCCTGTCCATTGTTTTTTCTGCACCTGGGTTAACACAACTTTGAAATGCCAGACCCCTTGGAGGTGTAACCACCCTCAAGGGAGCACATACATGATCTTCTTGTCCATATACCATCCCATTTACAGCAAATATTAAAGTATCCTGTACCTATCAATGTAAAAGAAGTATCTCTCCAGTTTTGCTTTTTCTCGGCCTTCTTAATCTACCACCAATTAATTTCATGTAATTTTCTTTGTTGTTGTTGTGAATCCTCACATAAGGATATTTTTCCATTGCTTTAAGATAGCGTGAAAGGGAGGGATGGAAAGAAAGAGAGAGAGAGAAATATCTATGTGAGAGACACATCAATTGGTTGCTTTCTGCATGTGCCCCAACCAGAGCCAGGGATCAAACCTGCAACCCAGGTACATGCCCTTGACAAGGAATCGAACCCATGACCCTTCAGTATGCAGACTGAGGCTCTACTGACCAGCGCTTAGGTAATATTCTTGTTGTTCCCTCATTTGATTCCAAGTGTATAAAAAACTGTAAACTGACATTCTCTGGAGCATTTTTGAGATCTTGCTTCCAAGCATGTCTTCAGTTTGGCTCAAATAAATTTACAAAATTACCTATAGGTTTGGATATTCCTATGTCAACAGAAATAATTTTGTCCAGTTTCCCACACAAATTTACTTTTCATCCAAATAATTTATCACAAGGTAGGAAAAAAAATCCGTGCCTTTCCAGTTAATAAAAGTTTAAGAAATAGTTTATATTACAATATATGCTTACTATAAAAATTTATTTAATCTAGATGAAAAAGCAAAAAAACCCACCCACTTAACCAATCATTAGTTTAAAAAAATCACTGTTAACATTTTTGTTTGTATTTTATGCATTTATATAATTTCTAGTTTTTGCAAGAATAGTTTTACATGGAAACTATCTTTTATTTCTTATGCTCCTTCTTTCTACAAAACCCAGATTTAAAAACAAACAAAACTCTAGTCCTGTATTTTGTTTCTTGGGTGTTTTCATTTCTTAGGCGTTAGGAAGTGGGGGAGGACAGGTCCCCAGAGTTCTTTAAGGAACAAGGTTTATGTAGCTCCTTGCTCTTTGCTCACAGTGCAGATCTCAGGAGAACAAGGCTGACCTTATTGCCAGGCAGAATTATTCATGTCACCACTTTTACTTTGGAGGCTGCTTAGCGAGTCATGTCTGGCTATATGAGAAAGGATGAGTTTACACACTCAGCAGCAGGTGCACTGAAGTCAACGAAGTCCATTATTTAATCTCCAATATTAGCTCCTGAGTTGCAAAATGGGAGGAAGACAAATGAGTTATGGAAACTCATATATCACTTAGCTTCCTTACTACTATCCATTGGGAAGTAAAGTTTTTTTCAAGCAAGAAAGGCCATGTGCCTTTAATCGTGTAGACTTATATCTAGAGTATTTTTTAATTTAAATTGTTTATTGTTTAAAGTATTACAGAAGTCTCCTTTTTCCCCCATTGACCTCTCCCCAGGTGCTCCCACCCCCCAGCACATGCCCTCATCCTGCTACTGTCTGTATCCATTGGTTATGCTCATATGCATGCATACAAGTCCTTTGGTTGATCTCTCCTCCTTCACCCCACCCTCCCCTGCCTTCCCTCTGAGGTTTGACAGTCTGATCGATGCTTCTCTGTCTCTGGCTCTATTTTTGTTCATCAGTTTATGTTGTTCATTATATTCCACGAATGAGTGAGATCATGTGGTATTTGTCTTTCTCCAACTGGCTTATTTCACTTAGTATAATGATCTCCAGTTCCATCCATGTTTTTGTAAATAGTAAGAACTTCTTTTTTACAGCAGTGTACTATTCCATTGTGTAGATGTACCAGTTTTTTAATCCACTCATCTGCTGATGGGCACTTAGGCTGTTTCCAAATCTTAGTTATTGTAAATTGTGCTGCTATGAACATAGGAGTGCATATATCCTTTCTGATTTGTATTTCTGATTTCTTGGGATATATTCCTAGAAGTGGGATTACTGGGCCAAATGGGAGTTCCATTTTTTATTTTTAAGGTAATGTAAATTGTTGGTGTAAAGAAAATCTGCCAGGCCAACTGGAGTGGCTGGCCACTGCTGGGGACAAGTCATCCACAACGGGGCAGAAAAGGGGATACCTGAGAATTCAAATGGAGAGGCCACAAAGGAATAACCAGGGGCATGGGAAACAAAGTGCAGAAGTTAAACCACATGAAGCCAAGCAGATCTGTGCTCCTAGAAGCCCAAGAGGCAATAAGAAAACTATTGCCATGTTGAGCAGCCGAAATAAAAGTGAGAGCTGTTGAAGCTCATATTTCCATCACATGAACTTGGAGGCAGGAAGTTCAAAAATATGCAATAGTTCGCCTGAACTCCATGTTCCTCCTCCTCTGTCTGGACCAAGTGCTCAGTTCTGGGAACCTCATTTGAAGAGGAAGATTGGCAAATTAGGCTTCATCCAACAGTAAACAAGCCAGAGGCCAAAGGGCACCTGAGGAGGTTTTGAGATAATAGGTGTAGTTCATTTGGAGAAAAGACTGAAAGAGAGGTCCTTACTCTATAAACTTGAAAGCATTTAAATGTCTATCAAAAGGAAAATATCTATAATAATAAAATAATATGCTAATTAGACCAGACGACCTTCAGATGAAGCCGGGGCTGCAAGGGCTGAGGCAGCCACCGCAGCTGCAAGGGCCAAGACAAGCCACCAGGGCAAGCCGCCCCGGCTGCGAGGGTCGAGCACCTTGCACGAATTTCATGCTTCGGGCCTCTAGTTTAAATATAATTATGGTGTGATGTATTATGGAACAGCATATTAATTTTTGCACAAGTGAAAAGCCAGTCTTTGATTTGAGTCAGTCTTCTAACAATCAGAAGAGGATGCAGGAATAGTTTTTAAGTCACCAAAAACCAAAGAAAGAAAGAAAAATAAAATAAAAAACACAAATAAAGATGTTCACGGACAAATAAAGTGTAGTGATTGAAATTTTTTTCTTTTTTCCTGCTTGCCTTGTCTTCCCACCAGGACTGAAAACTCCCGAGGGCAAGGCCCATGTGCTCTCCTTTTGAGTCCCTCCATGGCACTTCCACAGTATCCTCCCAGAGGGAAGGCCCCACACTACCCAGCTTCATCTCCTTCCACAGCTGCCCATGCACACCTGCTTCCCACGCCTAGTTCATTCCATTTTTCACATCTGCCAGGATCTCTCCCACCTGAGCCTCTAACCATGCTGGTCCTTCTGCCTGAATGCTTTTCCATGGTCTTTTCATGGTTACCTTTTTTTCATCCTTCAGGTCTCAGCTTAAATGCTACCTCCTCAAAAAGGCCCTCCCTCACTACCCCATATTCATTAAGTAGGTTCCCATGGGAGTTTTTCATCGCATCCAATTTGTTTAATTCACAGGCTATATAAAAACGTCTTTCAAAAACATTCCATACATATTTATTCAGCCCCAATCTATGTACCAGGCATAAAATAAAATGTTTTAAGTGCTGGAGGTACAACAGTATACAAAACAAATAGTAATTTAACTTACATTTGTTGTTTCTTGAGTATTCTTTATCCCCCCTACCATGACCTATCATTTAACCTTCCTCATCATGTAACTTCTTTGTAAGCAGAGACTGGCTAGGGGGAGGCAGCATGATGTAGTGGTCACGAGCCATAACTTCAGAGCCAGAGAACCAGGATAGAATCCTGGTTGTACCACTTGACCAAATTATTTCATTGCTCTGATTCTGTTTCTTCATTCAGTATAAAATAGACATAATCATAGTACCTTCTTTTGGGGGCTGTTATGAGGATTAAATAAGTAGAATGGTTTAATCACTTGAAAAATACTTGGTACACAGTAAGCCCTATAAAAATAAATATTAAAGAAATATTTTCTGACAGAAATAAACCCAACCTATATGGTCAATTAATATATGACAAAGAAGGCAAGAACATACAATGACATAAAGACAGTCTCTTCAATAAAGTTTTGGGAAAATTGAATAGATACATGCAAGAAAGTGAAACTAGACCACCTTCTTACATCATATACAAGAATAAACTCAAAATGGATAAAAGTCTTAAATGTAAGACTCTAAATCATAAAAGTCCTAAAAGAAAACATAGCCAGTAATATCTCTGCCACTTATCTTAGCAATATTTTTTCTGACATATCTCCTTAGACAAGGGAAACAAAAGAGAAAAATAAACAAGTGGGACTATGGAAAACTAAAACCTTTTTGCACAGCGAAGGAAATCATCAACAAAATGAAAACAACCTCCTGTATGAGAGAACATATTCACCAATAATACATCTGGTAAGGAGTTAATATCCAAAAGTTATAAAGAACTCATATAACTAGCAACCAAAAAGTTTAATTTAATCCGCCCTACCAGTTTGGCTCAGTGGATAGAGCGTCGGCCTGTGGACCCAAGGGTCCCAGGTTCAATTCCGGTCAAGGGCATGTAACTTGGTTTCGGGCACATCCCCAATAGGGAGTGTGCAGGAGGCAGCTGATCAATGTTTCTCTCTCATCGATCTTTCTAACTCTCTATCCCTCTCCCTTCCTCTCTGTAAAAAATCAATAAAATATATTTTTTAAAAAAAGTTTAATTTAATCCAATTAAAAAGTGGGCAGAGGACCTGAATAGACATTTCTCCAAAGAGGACATACAGATGGCCAATAGATATAGAAAAAGATTCTGAATGTCACTAATCATTAGATAAATGCAAATTAAAACCACAATGAGATATCACCTGCAGCTGTTAGAATGGCTATCATCAATAAATCAACAGACAAGAGTGGGCGAGGATGTGGAGAAAAAGGAATCCTCGAGCACTGTGGTGGGAATGCAGATTGGGACAGCCACTGTGGAAAACAGTGTGGAGGTTCATAAAAAAATTAAAAATGGAACTGCCTATCACCCAGCAATTCCACTTCTGGGTATATATTTGAAGAAACTGAAACACTAATTTGAAAAAATATATGCACTCCTATGTTCATTGCAGTATTATCTATAATAGCCAAGTGCCCATCAATAGACATGTAGATAAAAAAAGCTGTGATACAGATATAAAATGGTATATTACTCAGTCACAAAAAAGAATGAAACCGTACCATTTGTGACAGCATGATGGGCCTAAAAGGTATACTAAATGAAATGTCAGTCAGAGAAAGACAAATACCATATAATTCCAATTCTATGTGGAGTCTAAAGAACAAAACAAATGAAATCTATATCATAAAAGGCCTGTGGTTGTCCCGCCATAACAGCGGAACGACCAAACAACCCGTCACCAGGAAGTGCTGGAGCACCTCTCGGGCCCTCCCCCAACCCCACCCTGGGGCACCAGCAGCGTCTGGGGAGTATGCTAGGCGTCACAGGGCTGTGGACATGGCCCTGATGGCAGGCTAGGCCTAGGGGACCCGACAGAGAACAGACTGATGGATGCCAGAGGAGAGGGGGGTTGGGAGCTTGGCAAAAAAAAATAAAAATAAAGGGACTAAGAAGTACAAATTGGTAGTTACAAAATAGTCATGAGGATGTAAAGTACAGCACAGGGAATACATATTGTATTAAATATGTATGGTGCCAGATGTCTACTTGAAATATTGGCAGGTGGGGGCACTTTGTAAAGTACTTGATTGTTTAACCTCTGTGCTGTACACCTAAAACTAACACAAAATAATGTTGAACAGCCCTGACCGGTTTGGCTCAGTGGATAGAGCCGTGGACTGAAAGGTCCCGGGTGCAATTCTGGTCAAGGGCATGTACCTTGGTTGCAGGCTCCATCCTCAGTAGGGGGTGTGCAGGAGGCAGCTGATCGACGTTTTTCTCTCTTCGATGTTTCTAACTCTCTATCCCCCTCCCTCTCTGTAAACAGTCAATAAAAATATTTTTTAAAAAAATAATAATGTTGAACGTAAACTGTAATTGAAAAATAAAATTTAAAAAAATAATAATAATTTTTTTATTATTGGGCTAATAGAGTGCCTGACAGTTAGTATTAGTTAAATGAATTAATAATTTGTGGTGCCCATGGTTAAACTTATGTTTGTGATTGGGCTAAAACATAAAGACAGAACAGATCATCAAGAATAAAATGCCCCTTTTCATCTTTGAACTCTTTGCTGGAAAAAATCCTGTAGTCTTATAGATAAAATGTGACATTCTTGGTCAATTCCCAGCCAATGGCAGCATTCTCCTTGGAAGCTGCTAGAAATATTGTGGTTATTTTCTAGTGTAGGAGGTTCTGGGACTTTCCAGAAAGGAAGGGCTGTCAGCATCCAGCTTCGTCTACAATTTGGCTTCCATCATCACAAGAAAGAAACCATCTTTCATGTCTCCAGGAGCTCGTAGAGGAATCCTCTGTTCTCATTATCTACTTCTCCCGTCCTCTTCCCATTACATATACCCGCCATTCTAATTTGACATTTGTCTCTACTACAAAAACCAACATAGAATGTGAAGAGGCGGACTGCTGCATCTGGATAGCGTTCCCACGACTCCCAGTCATCATTCGTCAGCACCCGGATAAACCAGCACAGCAGCACCTGCCCACTCCGTACGTGCATCCTCCCAGGAGAGACAGAATAAAGGGGAAGGAGGGTGACTGAAAAACAAAGCAATTCAGAGCTGCTGGAGAGTATTTACCAAAACCTTACTAAGTTCTGGCATTTTTTTTAAAAAAAATGCTACAGGGAAGACCAAAAATACTGGAAAGCAAAATATTTTGTCACACATTTGCCTTGAAGAAGTCCACAGTCTACTTAGATCAAAATCTTCATATATCAAAATGGGAAAAAACTTTACAAAGGAGTAAAATTTATGGTAAGCAGGTTAAAGATGTCCACATCCTAATTCCAGGACCTGTGAATATGTTAAGTTGCATGGCACAAGAAAATTAAAGTTGCAGGTGTAATTAAAATTGCTAATCTGCTGACCTTAAAATAGTGGGATTATTCTAGATTTTTCTGGTTGTGTCCAATGTAATCACAAGTGTACTTAAAAGTGGAAGAGGGAGGCAGCGTAGTGTTAGAGAAAAAGGTGTGATGGCAGATGCAGGGTCAGAGAGTTACTATGATACTATCTTTGAAAACGAAGGAAAGGAGACATGAGCCAAGGAATGCAGACAGCCTTTAGAAGCTAGAAAAAGTACGGAAACAAATTCTCCCCTAGAGCTTCCAGAAGGAACAAAGCCCCACCAACATCTTGATTTTAGTCCAATGAGACCCTGTTGGACTTCTAACCTACAGAACTGCAAGATAATAAATGTGTGTTGCTTCAAGCCACTAAGTTTGTGGTAATTTATTATACCAGCCATAAAAAACTAACATGATGTGCAATAAAATCTAAATTAGTATTATCAGAAAATAAATTAGGAATGAGAGAGAGAGCAATGCTGACTAAAAGTTATTAGGAAAAATGACTTTGAGTGAGTGGGAGTTTACTAGTATATTGCTCTTTTCATAATTTATGGGATGAACATAGAAAGATAAAAACTGAGAAGGGATATTTATTAGATCTATAAAATCATAAAGGAAGCATGGATTTATTTACTAAATTCCAGATTACCACAACCAAGAATCACTTCCCTGAAACTTGAAAGGGGTGGCTTTAGGATGGATGGATAGATAGATAAAGAGAGAGGTAGATAGATAGATAAATGGAAAAAAGGAAGGACAGAGGAAGGGAGGAAAATGGAAAGAAGAAAAAGAAAAGGATAGAGAAAAATACACAAATAGAGAGAGAAAATAAAGGAAGGAAGGAAGGAAGGAAGGAAGGAAGGAAGGAAGGAAGGAAGGAAGGAAGGAAGGAAGGAAGAGAGGGAGGGAGGGAGGGAGGGAGGGAGGGAGGGAGGGAGGGAGGGAGGGAGGGAGGAAGAAAGGAAACTGCTGCCTGATGCAATAGGAGACCCTTGAATCCTTAGAGGAAGGAGAAACTGAAAATATAAAAAGCTTAAAATTTTCAGATGCTTTCAGGGATGCCAGATCCAAAATGAGGTCAAGGAAGACAAGATGTTTGGGGTGAAAGTGGAGCCTTTGTCATACAAACAACTTGCTTTCCCCCAGACTGAATTACCACAGACTGTCAGAGACAGACCAGCGACTTGGAGCTGACACAGTATGGCAATTCCCATTCTTATCCTTGGTTTGGGGATTCTGGGAAAATAGCAGAGTTGGCTTAAGTGTTCCTCTCCCTTCCTACTGTAATGGGTCTGTTTTTCTGGTCTAAGAACAGCAAACAGGCAAGGTCCTCATGTGTTCTTTCAGGGATGGAATTGAAACTTGAAGTCTTGAGCAGCTCACAGCATCTTTCCTAACTGTGGGGCGTTAGTCACCAGTTGTTCTCTTGCTGCTGTGATACATAGTAAGTCAGATACAAAATGACTCTCCTACAGGCATCCTCCCCCTCTCAGACTATATTCTATACTTCCTACTGGAGTACCTCCCTCTGAGCTATTAGTACTCCACTCTTCAGGGAGCTATACGACAGTGGTGGGTGAAGGGACACTTATGAAATCTGCCAACACTTGCTGTTTCTTGCATCCTCCAGAACCAAGACCCGCATTTGCGTGGATGGTGTATGTGGAATCAGTCTGGACCTGCTGCAGGAGGACACTGAGCTGCCAGCCCCTGAGGCTTGACTGGGGCACTGGGAAAAGAAGGCACTGGGGGTGCCACTACAACTGCTCCCAGAGTTACGGCGTGAGACCCAAAGACCAAAGCTGACCGTGACTCACCCTTTAGTCTCCTCGGCTGACATGTCATCATCTGCTGAAAGCAAGTTCACTGAGGTCTTTAAACCAGTAAATTTCGGAACTGGACGTGGTGGACATTTTCTGATCTGGAGTCTGACAAGACAAAAAATAGAACTTAGGTTACCAACCTAATCCATTTGCTTTTTGTATAAATTGTCACAGTGAGTATAGAACCAGTTGTAACTCATTTCAAACCTAGGCGTGTACCTGTTATACTTCCTTTTAGAGGATCACAGACTTAGAAATATTTTAGGTTCCCAGGAGTTAAAAAGCATATAAAAAATATAACCATCTGAGCATCACATGGCCATCATCTAAGGCAGGTGTGCCTTTCTTCACTGAAAGATTCACTGGGCATTTCTAAATTTGAGGGAGTGGAGGGCTTCTCTAACCAATATTATGAACTGTCACTCTGTCAGGAGGTAGACTTTATCAGCACCAAAGAATTATCTTGGAGCTAATTCAGGAAGCATTTAAATGGACTATTTTTACCAATTGAAGGTCAAAAGGGCAATAGGAAACAAATGACCATAAAATGAATTTTCCGCTACTGGAATAAAAGAGTTCCCTAGAAATTAACATCTCTGCCCTTCTGCTCCTTTGATAGGGATTTCCAGTGATAATTCAAAGAACTTTGCTCTTTTATCCCTGCCATACCTCTTGCTCTTTCCAATGTTTATTTCTATTATCATCTACCAATATATGAGGCAATTTGGTGCAGAGGCCTATCCTAAAGCTTGGCTCAGTTCTATTAACCTTTATGCAGTAATTTATAGTTAAGATCTAAATGGCACTGGGGCATGTAAATAGTGTCTGTGGGCTCTGCCAGTGTGAGGAAAGTGCTGTGCTTAAGTGGCTCCAACACATTTGCTCAGAACATTATGGAAGGAACCACTGAGATCTCCGTAGGAAATTATCTAGTAAAATTCTACATAAGATTAAATTTGCTTTGTAACAGACATGTTGTGTTGAGTCTAGAATTTTTCAGGGAAATATGTGGACTCCAAGGCTGCATCTTTTGTTAGTATCAGTCTCTGAACTGCTCATCTAAAAAAAAAAATATTTGGAAGCCAGAAATCTCAGGGACTTTCAAATTCCCTTGTGATATCTCATGAAGGATGAGTGGGTTTAAGAAATCTCTGTACTTCTCAGGAGTGAATGCAAATAAAGTAGAGACACCCTTGGCCAAGTGGATGCCATTGAACAAATTTCTCAAATTCCTCTAGGTCCTTCCTTTCACCTTCTCTCATCCAATAGCAGTCTCTCTATCACTGACCATTCCCCAAACTGTCCATCCAGATTCATAAGAGGCTCGAAAGTATCCAACTGGCCCAGTCAATCCATTGCTCAAAGCTGCCCAGACACTTGAGTGGTTTCATATCTATTCCTATCCATCCACTCATTAATATTTTATTGATCGCCCATGTTTATGAGGCCCTCTTCTCGATTCTGGGATATACAACTATGAGCAAGATGACTATGGCTCTTTTCCTCATGGAGTTTAAAATCCCAGCTGGGAAAAGACACCTTAAAAGGTAATTCCACAAGTAATTATTTAATTGCAACTGGATAAGGACTCTAGAGGAAGAGCATGTTGCAGTGAAATAATTTAACAAAGGCTCCTGGCTTAGTGTAGGCATGAAGGTGGGGGAAGGCAAGGAAAGCTTCTCTGAGGAAGTAGCATCTGTGCTGATTCGTAGAGGATGAATAAGAGTTCATCAGACAAATGGTATGTGTGGGAGGATGGTGCGAGGAAGGGCCGGAGGGTGGGGGTTAGAGAATCCGGGCAGTCAGATAAGCAAGAGAAGGCCCTGGGAACAGAGATGAGGACGAGAAGGTCAATGTGGCTGGAGCATGGCCAGCAGCGGGGAGGGGAGCAGAAGACCAGGCAGATTCACCTCTGGGAAGGGTTTAGGAAGAAGTATTTGGGTCATTTTAGCTTGCCCCCAGAGCAGTCAAAATTCTGACCCCATAGCCTTCTTGGGGTTCCCAGGTTGGGGTTCATCAAACCTGCATCCCCAAGGCCAAGCTAAATGACATTAGGCCAAAGCTACATGTAATGAATAGTCAGTCAAAAGCAGAAACACCAAAGGTAGTATGTGGACCTGGTTTGAATCCCAATTTTACTAAATCGACTATAAATAGATATTTGGGGGACACTGAGGAAATACAATGCTTTAGATGATATGTAGAAATTATTGTTCATCTATAAGTACAAAAATGGTATTGTGATTGAGGGAGACAATGTCCTCATTTTTTGAGTTTTGGGGAGTGAAATGTCAGAATGTCTATGATTTCAATTAACTCAGCAAAATTTTCAAGAGTTATTTATGGCACAATGTTAGTAATTGTTCTGCTAGGTGATGTGTATATGGGAGTTAATTAAATTGTTCTCGTCACTTTTATTTTGTTTGGAAAGTAAGCCTGAAATCCACCATCTCACCAAAGGCAAAGGGCATGCATTATAAACATGCATTTTCCTTTTAAATTTATTTTTTATATTTCTAGTTTATTGGTCTATGAAAATTCAGTTCATACTAATAAAGCTCCTAAAAGTGAGTGAGACTCTGTTCCATGCTTTTATGTTTCTGGACAGGCTGACGAATTTCAGAGGGAAGGTGGGGGTGGGAGAGATGAGGGGGTGATTAACCAGGGAACTTATATGCATATATGCATAGCCCATGGACACAGACAATAGAGTAGTGAAGGCCTGGGAGGGGGGGGCGGATGCTGGGTGGAGGGGGTCAATGGGAAAAACAAACAAACAAACAAACGGAACATCTGTAATACTTTCAACAGTAAAGATAAATTCTAAAAAAAATGTTAAAGTGAGTGAGAATAAGTGATATTTTTTCAAACACCTAAATGAGCACCTACTATACACCTGAAATGACCCGCTTAACATGAACAATTTGCTTGACCTAGAGATTTTCTGTCCAGTGCAGAGCATTCAAAAGTTTATTTGGATCCAACCTTGGAGAAGTAGTATTTGTATTGATTCTTCATAACAGTAATTGTATCAATTTTATTTGGTCATTTTCATGCCTTAGGGAACTACAGCTCAGGAAAGGACATTTGATTTGTACTCTTTGGTGATCTTAATGTCAGCTAATTCTTTATTCCAAGATCAACGAACAATGTGCTCACAGTGGATGAGGCTTGGATGGGGTGGAACAGTAACCCAGCATGAAATGTCCATGAAGTGCCAAAGATGAGGTCACCGTCCCACAACTGTATTCAGGGAGCCTGAAAGCCCCAGGGCCTACAAGCCACAGGAATGAAGTTGCCAGATAAAATACAGGATGCCCAATTCAACTTGAATTTCAGCTAAGTGAAGAATAATTTTTAGTATAAGTATGCCCCATGCAATATTTAAGACATACTAAAAAAAAAAATCATTGTTTATCTGAAATTCAAATTTAGCTGGGCATTTTGTACTTTTCCTTCTTTATTTCTTTCTTTTTTCTTTTGTTTTCTAAATCTAGAAAATATACACAGGAATGGATGAATTTTGGGGAAAAGTCAAATCGCAGGAATATCCTAAATGTTGAACCCATCAGTTGGGACATTGGGCTAAGGAATTCGGATGAGACCTTTAGGCCAGGAAGAAATAACTGAGGATTTGGGATGAAAGAAGTGAAAACATTAGATTGTTATCTGTGAACAGTCTGTCAAGGAAAAACTTCCTTCTATCACTTCCTGCCTAAGCCACTGGCTTCTTAAGCATTGATCAGGACCTGCTGGTGTGAGGTCCTGGAGAGATAAACAAAGACGAATAACAAGATGACTCCAGAGCCTCTAAGAGTAACAGCATAGTGGCAGAGAACTAGATTCCAGAGTTGCATTCTGGAACCAGACCACTGGGTTCAAACTCCAGCTCTGACCCTTATTAGGCATGTCTTTGTAACAACTACTAAGGCTTTCTGTGCCTAGTGGGTGTAGGAAGTTGAGTTACTTTATAGGATTGTCATAATCATTAAATGAGTTACCAGACAAAAAGTTATTTGACTAGTGCCTAACACCTATTAAGTGTGTGTGTGTGTGTGTGTGTGTGTGTGTGTACATATATATATATATATATATATATATATATATATATATATATATATTTTAGAAGCCCGGTGCACAAAATTTGTGCACAGGAGAGGGGGTGTCCCTCAGCCTGGCCATGCCCTCTCACAATCTGGGACTCCTTGGGGAGGGTCCCTAGGCCTGGCTGGTGATCAAGGCCTATTGGGGCTTTTCTTCCCCCAGCTGCCAGCAGCCAGCCCCATCCCCACCGCTGCCACTGCTTGCCATCTGTGTTGCACTGCCCGCCCCCACCACTGGTTGCCTCCCTCTGGGGGCAACAAGCGCGGGGTACCATCACTTGGCTGGCTTGGGCCTCCCTCTGCGGCGATCGCTGGCCACCCTGCACACCTGACACAGCATCGCTGGCCAGAGGCCTGGGCCTCCCTCTGTGGGGAGATTGATTGTGGGGCCCCCAGATCGATCACCCTACAGAGGGAAGCCCTGCCCACATGCCCCAGTGCCACCAGCCAGGTAGCCTGGGCCTCCCTCTGCAGGGCAATCGATCTCGGGGCTCCATGATCCATCGCCCAGCAGAGGGAGACCCTGCCCACCCGGCTGGGGCTCCGTGATCAATCACCACATAGAGGGTGGTCTGGGCCTCCCTCTTTGGGGAGATCGCGGAACCCCCCCACCATCAATTGCCCCACTGGCCGATGGCCTGGGCCTCCCTCTGCAGGGTGATCAATTGCAGGGTGATCCTGGGGTTATGGCGGGCCCCTCGACCAATCGCATCACACCGCCTTAGCTGGCCTGGCACCAGTGCATATCATAGCATGGTCGTCTGGACAGTCGTTCTGCTGTTCATTTGTTTGGTCGATTTGCATATTATGCTTTTAATATATATATGTGTGTGTGTGTGTGTGTGAGAGAGAGAGAGAGAGAGAGAGAGAAAGCAACTCACAAGATACAAACTAAAATGTTTTCTAAAAAGATATTGATATAATCCCAGTGAGAAGAATACATTCCTGGATACAGGGAACAATAGGATCAAAGATGCATAGGATAAAGCATAAAATGAAATAGCAAGTAATTCACTGTGGTTAGAACTTTTGGGTCTGTTAAAAGGATTGCTAAGAAACAAAACCAGAAAAAGAGAGATGGCCATTACAAAGGGCTTTGAATGCCAGGGTAGAGGGTGTGACTCTGCCCTGCAGGCACTAAAGGACCACGGAAAGTGTGAGCAAGGGAGAGGCATGAATGCTGGGGAGGATTCATTATGTCACTATAACTATGACAGAGGAGCCCAGAGAATGGAGACATATTATAGTAAATAATCGCTGTGTTCATTGGGAGAAAAAGGTCCCTGCTGTTATACAGGCTACAATATAGTGGAAGAATGAGATGTTAAACAAATAGCCACACAAACATGAAGAAAAAGTACAGGGTATTCTGAGAGCTCATAGGAACCTAATGTAAATGAAGGGTGAGAAGTATGACCAGAAGAGGTGACACCTACTGAGACGTAAAGATGCACAGAAATGAGCCAGATAGGTACCAGGTAGAGGAGCAAAACAAGCATGGGCTCTGTGACAGGAGGAAAAATAGCCCTCAAGACCTTCTAAAAAACGCCAGTGGAGGCAGAGCAGAGGGGTGGAGGGGGACTATAGCTTGACATAAGGGAGCATGAAGCAGGGTTAAGTAACCCACCACCTTGGGCTCAACTGGTTGAGACAGGAGGCAACACTTGGCCAAAAGGTACTCCTTTAAGCTCTCCAGCCCCCTATGAGGTGATCTGGAGTGACACCAGATATCAACTACACAATCCAATCAGAGCTTCTCTTGGGGAGTTTGAATGTGGGACAGAGATGGAGAGAAAGACCGAGAAAAGAGAGACGAAGAGACTGACATAAAAGTCAAGTGGCAGCTCAGAAACAGGGACATGAGATTCCAAAATGGTGGTGGAGTAAGTGGAAGCTACACTGACATGCCCCCAGGATCAAACTGGAATTACAATTGAAATACAGAAAAACTTCCTGAATAATCAACTGAAGACTAGCTGGAGAGAACCCTGATAACCAAAGACAAAAAGGGGAGGACTATCTCAGCTGGGGGCGGTGGGGGGGGGTTCTCACTGAGAACTCTGGGGTCTAAACCCCAAGCTGGGATCCCCATCCCAAAGCACCAGAACTGAGAAAGCCCAAATAATATTTGACTGTGAAAAGCATCAGGGTTTCTGTCTTCCAGGGAGAGATGGAATGAAATGAGGACACCCTCTTAAAGGGCCAATGCACAAAATTTTGTATGCAGCCACTCATCTTGGGCTCTGGCAGAGGGAAGGCAGAGTGGACTGGAGCTGTGTGAGCAGATTCCAGGGTTGGGGGCTGTAGGGTTAGACTGCAGAAGGCAGACACCCTGGTTTCATGTGCTGTTATTCCTTCATGCTGCAGAGGAGGACATCTTTCTCTGGCAAACCTCTGCTATCCAGGTGGTTTTTGCCGGGGAGAAAGCATTTGTCCCACCCTATTGGAAAACTCTTTGCCCCACCCTGTGGAGTTTCTGAGGCCCATTAAGAGACTGAGATTAACAATCAGCCTATAGGCAATAGCAACTGTCCCTCCTGTTGGAACACCTCTTACCTCACCCTGTGGTCAATAGCCTGAGGCTAATAAATACTGAATACAATCAGACTGCAGGCAGAGGTGAGTCTCTGGAGGCTTTAAGTCTTTGCCTGATCTAATTTAAGACTCAGGCCTAGGAAAAGCAGACCTTGTTGCACATCTTGGTCCTTTCCAAAGGCACCCAGCCCCAGGAGAGGAAGCCAGAAGCTGTGATTGCTGATAGCTCCAAACAGGGTACTCAGGGCAAGTCAGAAACAGCGTCTGACACTGTCCTGCACTAGAAATTGGGAAGCATAGCAGATCTACCTAATACATAGACAAAATCCAAACAGGCAGCCAAAATGGGGAAACAAAAAACAGGACCCAAATGAAAGAACAAGAGAATTCTCCAGAAGAGCTAAATGAAATGGGGATAAGAAATGTATCAGAATACAGTTCAAAATAATGATGGCAAAGATATTCAGCAGCATGAGAAAAGATATAGTAACTATGAAGAATAACATAGCATTAATAAAGAACACAGTGGAAGGAATACACAGCAGATTAGGGGAAGTTGAGGATAGGATCAGTGAATTATTAAGACAAGGTAGAAAAAAATCACTCAATCCGAGAACCAAAAAGAAAAACAATTAAAAACTAGGACAGCTTAAGGAAACTGTGGGACAACATGAAACATAACAATCTATAATAATAAAAATGTAATATGCTAATTAGACTGGTTGTCCTTCCAGAAGACCTTCAGGATGAAGCCGGGGCTATGAGGGAAGCTCGGGTCCTGGGTGCCTGCCAGCAGCTGGAGGGAAGCCCAGGTCCCGGGTGCTGGAGGGAAGCCAGTGCCGGCAGCCGACGAAAGGAAGGCCTACTCTTGCACGAATTTTGTGCATTGGGCCTCTACTATTTTCATAATAGGAGTGCCAGAAGGAGAAGAAAGTGAGCAAGGACTAGAGAACGTGTTTGAAAAAATAATAGCAGAAAACTCCCCTAACCTGGTAAAGGTCACGCAAGTTCAGGAGGCACAGATAGTTCCAAGCAAGAAGAACCCAAACAGGCCCATGCCCAGACACATCATAATTAAAATGCCAAAAATTAAAGACAAAAAGCACCTTAAAGGCAGTAAGAGAAAAGCAAACTGCTACCTACAAAGAAGCTCCCATAAGGCTGTCAGCTGATTTCTCATCAGAAACTCTATAGACTAGAAGGGAATGGCATGAAGTATCCAAGGTAATGAAAAGCAAGGATCTAAAACCAAAGGCTATCACTCCAAATAGATGGTGAAATAGAGAGCTTCCCAGACCAAAAAAAAAAAAAGGCTAAAGGAGTTTATCACCACTAGACCAGCACTGCAAGAAATGCTAAAGAGACTGCTATAATGAGAAGAAGAAATATATAGAGAGAAGCATAGGCATACAGAATTAAAATGGCAATAAATAGGTATCAACAATAACCTTAAGTATAAATGGATTAAATGCTCCAATCAAAAGACATGAGGTACCTGAATGGATACAAAAACATGACCCAACTATATGCTGTCTACCAGAGACCCACCTCAGAACAAAAGACTCACACAGAATGAATGAAGAGATGGAAAAACAATTTCCATGCAAATGGAAAGGCAAAAAAAAAAAAAACTGGGATGGCAATACTCATTTATGACAAAATAGACTTCAAAATGAAGGCCATCACAAGAGACAACAAAGGTCACTACATAATGCTAATGGGATCAATCCAACAAGAGGATATAACTATGATAAACATATATGCACCCAATATAGGAGCAGCTAAATATATATTTTAAAAAACTTATAGAGCACTTTAAGGGAGAGATCGACAGCAATACAGTCATAGTAGAGAACTTTAACACCCTGCAGACTTCACTGAATACATTTTCCACATAAAAACTTAACAAGGAAATAGTGACTCTAAATGACACACTGGATCAGATGGATTTAATTGACATTTATAGAACATTTCACCTCAAAGCTGCAGAATATACTTTCTTCTCAAGTGCACACGGGTTATTCTCCAAGAGAGACCACATTTTAGGACACAAAACAAGTCTCTACAAATTCAAGAAGATTGAAATCATATCAAGCATCTCCTCACATCATAATGGAATGAAATTAGAAATCAACTACCGTAAAAATGCCCCAAAATATTCAAACACCTGAAGACTAAATAGCATGTTATTAAACAATGAATGGGTACCTATTAAATCAAGAAAGAAAGAAAAATCTTCCTGGAAACAAATAAAAATGAACACACAACAACCCAAAATCTCTGGAACACAGCAATCATAGCATTACAGACCTATCTCAAAAAAAAAAAAAAAAAACAAGAAAAATTTACATTAAACTATTTAACCCTACAACTTAAATAATTAGAAAGAGAAAAACAAGAAAGGCCTGGAGTAAGTAGAAGGAAGGAAATAATAAAGATTAGAGCAGAAATAAATGACATACAGACTAAAAGAACAATTCAAAGGGTCAGTGAAACCAATAGCTGGTTCTTTGAAAAGATAAAACAAGATTGAGGAACCTTTAGCCAGACTCATCCAGAAACAAAAAGAGAGAACCCAAATAATTAAAATCAGAAACAAAAGTGGTGAAGTAACAGCTGACACCACAGAAATACAAAGGGTTGTAAGAAAATGCTATGAGCAACTATATGCCAACAAGCTGGACAATGTGGATGAAAAGACATATTCCTAGAAAAATAGTCTTCCAAAACTGAACGAGGAAGAATCAGAAAACCTGAATAGACCATAACAATTGAGAAAATTGAAGCAGTAATGAAAAAAACTCCCAGCAAACAAAGGCCCTGGTCTAGATGGCTTCACAGGGGAGTTTTAGCAAACATTCAAAGAACTAACACCTATCCTCCTCAAAAAAATCCAAAGGAAGGAGAACTTCCAACATTTTCTTATGAGGCCAGCATTATCCTAAATTCAAAACCAGATAAAGACACTACAAGAAAAGAGAATTAGAGGCCGATATTTCTAATGAACCTAAATGCTAAAATCTTCAACAAAATATTAGCAAATCAGATCAAGCAATATATTAAAAAGGTCATACACCATAACCAAGTGGGATTTATTCCAGGGATGCAAGGCTGGTACAATATTCACAAATCAATAAACGTGATATATCACTAAAAAATGTGAAAGACAAAAATCACATGATCATATCAACAGACACAGAAAAAGCATTCACAAAACCCAACACCCATTTTTGATAAAAACTCTCAGCAAAGTGGGAATAGAGGGTTCATATATTAACATAATAAAGGCCACATATGACAAAACTACAACCAACATCATACTCAATGGGCAAAAACTTAAACCATTTCCCCTATGAACAGGAACAAGACAGGGATGATTGTTTGTTGATCTCCATTGTTTGTTGAATTAATTTTTTTTAATTCAACATAGTACTGGAAGTGCTAGCCACAGCGATCAGACAAGAAGAAAACATAAAAGTTATCCAAATTGGAAAGGAGGAAGTAAAACTCTCATTATTTGCAGATGACATGATACCATACACAGAAAACCCTAAAGACTCCATCAAAAAACTACTAGATTTAATAAAGGAATTCTGAAATGTAGCAGGATACAAAATTAACACCCAGAAATCTATGGCATTTTTCATACACTAATAATGAATTCTCAGAAAGAGAAACTAAACAAACAATACCATTTATCATAGCAATAAACAAAAAAATTAAGATACCTAGGAATAAACTTAACCAAGAAGGTAAAAGACTTATACTCAGAAAACTACAAGACGTTGAAAAAAGAGATAGAGGAAGACATAAACAAGTGGAAGAAAATACCGTGTTCATGGATAGGTAGAATTAGGATCATTAAAATGTCCAGACTACCCAAAGCAATCTATAGATTCAATGCAATCCCTATTAACAATAGCATATTTCAAGATCTAGAACAAATACTCCAAAAATTTATATGGAACCAAAAAAAGACCCCAAAGAGCTGTAGCAATCTTGAGAAAGAAGAAAAAAGTTGGAAGTATCACAACACCAGATAACAAATTATACTACAAAGCCACTGTTCTCAAAACTGCCTGGTACTGGAACAATAACAGACATATAGACCAATGGAATATAATAGAGAACCCAGAAATCGACCCAAACCAGTATGCTCAATTAATATTTGACAAAGGAGGCAAGAACATACAATGGAGTCAAGACAGTCTCTTCAATAAATGGTGTTGGGAAAATTGGACAGATACATGCAAAAAAAAATGAAACTAGACCACCAGCTTACACCATACACAAGAATAAACTCAAAATGGATAAAAGACTTAAATGTAAGTCAGGAAACCATAAAAATTCTAGAAGAAACCATAGGCACCAAAATCTCAGATATCTCTCATGGCAATATGTTTACGGATACATCTCCTAGGCCTAGGGCAAAAAAAAAAAAAAAACTGAGGAGAAAATAAACAAATGGGACTACATCAAAATAAAAAGTTTCTGTACAGCAAAAGAAATCATCCACAAAATGAAAAAGGAACCCACTGTATGGGAGAACATACTTGGCAATGATACATCTGATAAAGGGTTAATATCCAAAATATATAAGGAACTCCTACAACTTAACAAAATGAAGATAAACCATTTAATTAAAAAATGGGCAAAGGACCTAAATAGACACTTCTCCAAAGTGGACATGAAAAAATGTTCAAGAGATGCAAATTAAAATGACAATGAGATGTCACCTCACACCTGTTAGAATGACTACCATCAACAAATCAATAAATGACAATTGCTGGCGAGGATGTGGTGAAAGGGAACCCGCATACACTACTGGTGGGAATGCCAACTTGCGCAGCCATTATGAAAAACAGTATGGAATTGCCTCAAAAAATTAAATATGGACCTGCCCTTTGGCCCAGTGATCCCACTTTTAGGATTATATCCTAAGAAATCTGAAACACCTATCAGAAAGAATGTATGCACCATTGTGTTCATAGAAGCACAACTCATAATAGCTAAAATCTGGAAACAGCCCAAGTGCCCATCAGTAGATGAATGGATAAAAAGGCTGTGGTACATTTACACCATGGAATACTATGTAGCAGGAAAAGAGAAGGATCTCCTTCAACCAAAGAACTTGCATGCATATATGCATAACCCATGGATAGAGACAATAGGGTGGTGGAGGGCTGGGGTGGGGAGTGGGCCCTGGCTCTAAGGGGTCAATTGGAGAAAAAAGGTAACATATGAAATATTTTCAACAAAAAGATTTTTTAAAAAGAAAAGAAACAGGGACATGAGCTAGGTAGACCATATTTTGACTTTTATCTTAAGAACAAATCTGCTAAGGAGTGGTGGGAGCCTGACCTAGGACCAAGGAAGTAGAATTAAATAAGAGGGTATAATGATTTTAAAAATATGTGTCACAAATTCTTTGACACTTTTTCCTTAATTCCTTTCCTGTTAAGTGTGGGCTATACTTGGTGATTTGCTTCTAACAAATAGAATATTGCAAAACTGTGTGACTTCCTAGACTGGGTTATAAAGAGACTACAGCTTCCATCTTAAGTCTCCTCTCCCATTTCCTTCCCACCTTTCCTCCCTCTCTATCTCTCTACCTCTGGGGAGAAGCAAGCTGTTATGCTGTAAACAACCCTCACGGAGTGACCTACTTGGGGAGGTACTGAAGCCTCCAGCCAACAGCCAGCATGGAACAGAGACCTGCTAACAATCACAAGAGTGATCTTAGATGCGGATTCTCCAGCTCTAATCAAGCGCTGTGATGACTGCAGTTGCAGCAACAGCTTGCCTGCAGCCCCGTGAGAAACCAGCTAAATTAAGCCACCCCCACATTCCTAATCCTCAGAAACTGTGTGAAATAATAAATATGTTGTTTTAAGCTGCTGAACTTTGCCATAATTTGTTGTGCAGCATTAGAGAATGAATATAGAGAGGAACAGGCGACATTAGTATTACATGGGTGGAATTGGTAGGACTTTGCAATGATAGCTATTGGGCGCGAAAGAAGCAAAAGGGATTCTGAGCTTTTGTGGCTGGCTCACCCAAGTTCTTTAGAGAAGGGAATGGAACATAGGAGGAAGAACTTTGGTGGGGGAAAAAACTATTTCCATTTCGAACTCAATAAATGTGAGATGCTGGTGAGATCTTTCAGGTGCAAGTGTCCCACACAGATTTGGAAATCTGGGAAGGTCTTAGAGTGGTGACAGAAGGGAACCTTGGCAATGGGAGCACATTTCCACAAAGGACAGGGAGAAAAAATAAAGACAGATGAAAGGCAAAGCACACGCAACAGATGCATTTATGGAACCAAAAGACATAAAAGATAAGTAACACGCGGAGAAAAGAGTGAAGACCCTAAAGAGAGAATTGATAAGGAGAAGGCCATTGCCAGTGCTAAAACCATTAACAGGGATCCTGACTCTGGAAAGTTCTATCTCACACTGTAAATCCATACATTGGATTACCAAAATCACAGTTGGTGTTGTCAACAGTGACTGCACAGAGGAACTCAAATGTTGAGGTCTAACCATATGGAAGGCAAGACCTTGAGATGTAGTGACCCTGGCAAAGCACCGGCTACTATGTAGAGTTCTCAGGGCGTCTATACATTTTTCTATAATGTGTCTCTCAAATTGCAACAGAAGGATGTTCATGATTTTCTCTAGACAACCTGCTTTTTTCACAAATGGGGATTTTTCAAGCTGCAAAATATGAAGGCCTACTCATTTACCTCAGGGTCAGTTTCCACTGTAGGGATACTTAGGAGGGTTGAGGAAGCGAAGTAAGCAGTTTCCAGAGCTACCTGCCTAGTCTCATGGAGAATTAGAACACTGTTCAGATTGAAGCAGCAGTTTGTCCAGCAGCCTGCCATTCCTGAAGCACCTCCTGCACGCTATTCCTTTCTCTACCTGCTGCTCCTTGCTAATCTACTAACAGCTTTTGATGCCTTTTTTCATAGCTTCTATTTAGTAAAGTCATCTATTGCCCTGGTTTCTATTTACTGCCTTCTCTTTCCACACCTCTAGTTTTCTGCATTGACACTTGACTACCTTGTTTGTAGTCGTTTCTTTCTGTTTTCTTTCACAATCTTCTCACCCTCTGTCTCAAGTTCAAACTTCCTGAGAGAGGATTTGATTGGGTCAGGCAGTAACAACCCAGAGCCACTCCAGGCCACCTCACAGGGGGCTGGAGAGCCTAAAGCCAGCTGCCGTTAGTCAGGTGTTGGATCCTGGCTCAACCAGTTGTGGCCAAGGTGGTGGGGAGGTTGGCACTAAGCCTAGAGAATTCCCTGTAATCCCTTTTCCCCAAAAGGAAGCATTGGGCCTGAAAGCTACTTTGAGACCTAATGCCCCTTTGAGTACAAATCCCCCAATGAATTAACAGTAAAAGTGGTTCAAAACTTCCTCTTTCAAGTATGGATTTGTTCCAAACAGGTTTGTACTTTAATATGTGTTCAATTTAGCAGCAGCTACCTGTGATGCTAAACCTCAAAGTAGCACACGCTAGCTGTGTACAGATGAAAACCCCAAGGTAGAGATAAAAAATAAGCATGGAAGTCTTTGACAAACTATAAAGGCCTAAATCATTTCCATGAACTCTGCCTAACCCTAATCAGTTAGTTCCTGCTCTTCATTCTTATTCATTCATTCATACCTGGTAGGCATTTTCCTAAGTTTATAAGATAGTTAAGACAGAAACCCTACCCGCAAAGAGCTGACCTCTTAAAGAAGAGACAGGATCTGTGTCTTTCTTCTCATCTTTCTTTGGTCCAGTCTGACCTTTCCCTCCCTCCCCCTTTACTCTGTGCTCCCTTTGGAAATGGGCTTGTTGATATTCAGTTCCTTCTTTCTCCATGTTTCTTCACTACACTTGTCAAGGATGTATAGAAACCCTACCTGACTGGCTCTATGAACAGGTAAATATGGCTGGAAGAAATGGGATTGGGGGTGAGAGTGTTTTTAAATTTATATGCCTTTATGCTGTTCAAATTTTTATAAGCTTTAATTTAGAATTTACTTTTTATAATAGAAAAATCAATCAAATAAGTTTTTTAAAGTTTTATATATAAAGAAGGAAAATAAATGAGAAGGGATGGGCAACTGTGAACAAATGGAGTTGGTAAAATTTTCCATGACCCTGCTGGCAAGATTATTTTGTTTTCATTAAAAAAAAAAAAATCTCAAAGGAAGTATTGTGGAGTGAAGGGGGAACATACTATATTCTGAAAGTGACTGGGGAAAAAAATCTCTTTTGTCCTTTAGATTTGATTGATTCACGTAGATTGCTTTCTTATTATTGAAATTCAAGTGCCCATATTCACCATAGAAAAGCAATTGACATCATAAAATAAGCAAGCATTTGGGAAGATGAGATTTTAGAAGTAGGCAATGGAAAATTTGGTGGTGAGGGGCCAACAGGGCATGGTTTCTTAGACGTGTGAGTTTCCTGTAATGTGGAATGCGTACGTGTGAAATCACCAGTCACTACATTTGCAATCACTTAATAACATGACGGTTCCTCCACCCGTCCTCTTTCCCCACACCGAGTTCCAGTTTCACACTGAGCTACACGGACTGTGAAGCTTTACAAAGAAAGAAGGAAGGAAGCCTACCAACGAGGCAGCAGCATGTTTCAAACACCACATACTCAACCAGATGAAAGTTTCTTTTATCACATTTGTTTGTAATGCTACATGGTTCAGAGTGGATGGTCCAAGCTTGTATTTAATGGTCTCACTGTGCCCAGGACCTTCAAATGTATTAATCATTATTTAAAATCTCATGGGGACAGAGTTAGCAGACAAAATTATTCTAGGGTCAGCTTCATTCTGCTTCAAGATTGTATCTGCTCCTTCATCTGAACTAAAGAAATAAAATAAAAAATAAAGTGATATTAAGTGGCCACCTCCTTTTGTCTGATGCCAGGAGAGAGATTAGAGCCAGGAGAGAGATTAGAGCTCCTGTTTCTACACTGTTGTTCACGCTGAAGGGTTTCCAAGTGTGTAACACTTAGCTGAATTAATTCCCTGCTCCCTAAGCAAATAGCTCTGCAGGGGAGAGGCACAGCTGGCCCGTGGGGCCCAGTAATCCCTACAGCACAGCAGGCACTAGCAGGAGATTGCTGTGTTTGAGAAAACTGATAGTATCTAGAGAGAAACCAAAGCTTAATACCTTGTCTGCCATCCCTCTTAAAAATTAGGAAACAGCCAAAGTAGGCAAATTGCTGCTTAAGGAATGACTAAGGAGGAAAGGAAATTGGGGGCCTACTGCTTTGTTCTAGGGCAGCCCTTAGATCCTAAACTGGGCTTGGCACCAAGGCAGATAGAGTCAGATAGGTCTGTAGAATTGCTAATTTAGTAATAATTCAAAATAATGCTATACCCTTAGATAGATTCAAAATGGTATTTTTATTGTTTTAATATATTTTTATTGATTTCAGAGAGGAAGTGAGAGGGAGAGTGAGATAGAAACATCACTGATGAGAGAGAATCATTGACTGGCTGCCTCCTGCATGCCCTCTACTGGGGATAGAGCCCACACCCAGGCATGTGCCCTGACCAGGAATCACACCATGACCTCCTGGTTCATAGGTCAACCACTCAACCACTAAGCCACGCCAACAGGGCATCAAAGTGGTATTCTAAATGGCTATTCAATGAGCAGAGCCTGCCAGCTGACAAAACATAGCTGGTATTTGGCTCCCTATGAGAAGGCAAAGCATGAGCATATAAATATTTTAATTAAAATTTAATATGGAACTCACTGTGCTTAATATTGAACTTGGAACTACTATCACCCACTGCTTTAATCTTAGCTCTGACACTGTTAAACATAAGCAGCCAGTGAGAACGTTTGCTTTAAAAAAGCACTTTTGAAAAAACCCAAGGCTAAGATTAACAATTCTAAAAGCAATAACGACAGTTACAAATGTTGGTTCTACCATTTACAATTTGAGAAAAATATTGTTCATCTCTCCTTTGATTTTATGAGGCAATTTTGAAAAACATCAATCAAAGACCTGCTCTGAATCTCCAGGTGTGAAAACAGAGTATGATGGGAAATCCAGATGGTCAAACCATCAGCAGAGTTCTTGTATTTGTGATTGGCAGAGAGAAGGCGGCTTGTGTTTGAAGTACAACAGATGGGATATGCCAACTTCATCAGCTGGGAAATGCCAACTTCATCACTTCAAAAGTATCATCCTCACTCCCACCCCACAATCTGGAAACAAGCAATGAGGTTGCTCTATTTAAAGATAGCAGTCCTTTTCTAGATGGGGGGCAACTTAAAAGACCCATTTAATTACCCTTACACACCTCTTTGGGTTAAGATGTAGCAATCACTATGCCCATTATTTAATGAGGAGCTACTGTGAGTCATAAAAAAAATTACAATCTTATTAGAAAAAATTTTAAATTTCCTAATTCTGAAAGGCCAAATGAAAAACATTTTAATGATGAGTGATTAGACAACAAAA
>NW_005871070.1:5366261-5403640 GCF_000147115.1 Myotis lucifugus | reverse complement strand
GGGGAGGGGAGGGGAGGGGAGGGACGTGGTAGCTTCAAATATCAAATCCTATTTAAGTACCTGGTCCACGAGATCGTTTGATCTCAGGCATTCCTTTTGTCCATCTTGGACTTCTGACCTATGTACGTCCTACTTTTGATCACTGCTAAAAAGAGGGGAAACTAGTCGACCCATGAAGCAACTAAATTAAAAGAAAACATAAACTGACCTTTAAAAATATTTTGCTTTAAAATTCTTTGGGAATGGATGCTATAAATATACAATTGGTTAATGTTCAAAACTGTTTATAATTTTTTGACTTAACTTCAAGTAATAATTTATTTATCTCAAAATGAAACCACAATTGTTTGTCAAGATGATACTTTCTGGCAATTGATTTTGGAATATTTGCTAGGAAACAACTAAGGTGCGCACTAAATCAGCAAACCCAAACACACACCAAGCATATGTGGTCAGGAGCAGACTTTGCTTCTGTAACCAAGTTCAGCTCCACTGCCCTTCTTTCTAAGGAAACACCTGTATCACTTCCATTTTGATAACTTTTTAAAAAAGAACTAAAATAAAAAGGATGACAAAAAATTAATGTCCTTATTAGAGTTTTATGGTTTTGAGTATTGTGTTTAAATCTTTAATGTATGTATTTTCAGTTTATTTTTGTGTATGGTGTATGAAAGTAGTCTAGTTTCAATTTTTTGCATGTATATGTCCAGTTTTTGCAACACCTTTTATTGAAGAGATTGTCTTTATCCCATTGTATGTCCTTGCCTCCTTTGACATAGATTAATTAACCATATATACGTGGATTTATTTGTGGGCTTTCTATTCTGTTCAATTGATCTATGTGTCTATTTTTATGCCAGAACCATGCTGTAATAATTAATACTTTGATATCAGGTAGCATGATACCTCTGACTTTGTTCTTCTTTCATGATTTCTTTGGCTACTCATGGTTTTGGGGGTTCCCTATAAATTTTAGGATTATTTGTTCTAGTTCTGTGAAAAACTGGCATTGGTATTGAACCACCACACATGGATGTGGGACCATCCCATTCATATATCCGCCCCTCCAACCAGTCTCCTTTATGACCTTAGTTCTCAGAGCTCTGTTCAGCTAGTCTCCAGGGGGTTCTCAAAGATGGCTGTTCTGTAATTTCATTGTAATTTTGATGTGGACTTGGCAGGAAGTGAGCATAGTAATTACCTACTCTGTGATCTTGACCAGAAGTCCTAAATCCATGATTTCTAGTGTTCATTTCATTTTCCATTAACACACAAAACTACCTTATTAAGTGTGAGTAAAATCTGCACTCAGAGACACCTAAAATGTTGGCCAATTCCTCGCTGAAAGGACCTTAGTGATGCTGGAAATCTTGAAGTGGGAGGTTTGGGCAGGGTACATACTTTTGGTTGCTGGGGGACACTTACTGTCTGCATGTCAAGCACATCATATGCTCTCAGATGTAGAAAGAGCCAAAGTGTGGACAAACAAGGGTCAGTACCAGGGTTAAATGAGAGTGAAGTCATGGTGACCCAGAAATGCAAATCAATGTGCCTTGGCTCTCTGCAGAACTCTTTCTTCAGATTACCTAGTGTCCCAAGAGAGGCTTCAGTGACTTAGAAAGAGCTGAAAAGTGGAGGAAAGCAACAGGCAGCAGTGGAATCTAATTTTATTTGAGAAGCAACTCCATCATTTATAGTGGACTTCAATTGTGGGGGGAGGCAGTTTTGACATTTATTTCCCTTTCTTTGTATTGCTGTTACACCTTTACTAGTCCAAATTCAAAGCTCAAACTCAGAGGTGATTTTAAAACCGACTCTTAAATAATCATAAAAGTAAGATATTCAAGCATCCAGATTTATCATTCTCATCTGCATTTTGGTCTACAAAGTTGCAAAGTGTGCAGGAAGCTCCTGGCCAATGACAGAAAGGTTCCTAAAATAGAAATTTCAGGTCAATAATGTCATGTTTCTCATCACTAATGGAATTAGGAGGAAGAGAGAAAGGGAAAATGGAGGGAGAAAAGAGGTGGGGAAAGAAAAGAGATGATAAATTAAAGAGGAAATTAGTGCAGATTTTAAAGAAAAAGAACAGAAGTCAAGATCAGAGAAGAATTCATTAAAAAAATTATTAAACAAGATAGGCCAAAGATAGATAGCAAAGAGATTACAAATGTGGCTCGCCAAATGCCCTGGGCTTGAACCGAGACTCCATACTTAATTTCTGGGTGGCTTGACCTCCTGAAGGTTTGTTAATTACTTTCAGGATTAATTGTGAGAACCTACGCTAAGTGCCTGAGTGGTGCTGGGGCAGAGTGTTTAATAACCACAAGCTCGATAGACAGCCTGTCCTCTATATCCCAGGACCAGCGGAAGGCAGGAGCTGAACTCTCAACCTCTACCTTCCTCTGTCTCCACATCTGAGGTCATTTGATAATAGTGACCATTTGGCGGCCTGGACCAACACCAAAGACAGGGAGCACTGAACTTTTGAGTTCAAGTCTCTGTTCTGCCACTTGTCAGCTGTTAGTACATTAATTTGTGCAACAAATACATATCAGCTGTTTGTTACCTCTCAGTTTCTGAGTCAGGGTCTGGTGAATGAAAACAGATAGTCCCTGCCCTCAGGCAGCTCATGGGAGAGCCAGATAGTAAGTAAATAATTAAGCAAACAAATATAAAATTAAAACCATGAAAGAGAGGCACATGATGCCATAAAGCAGAGGTTCTCAACCTTCCTAATGCCACGACCCTTTAATACAGTTCCTCATGTTGTGGTGACCCCCAACTATAAAATTATTTTCGTTGCTACTTCATAACTGTAATTTTGCTACTGTTATGAATCGTAATGTAAATATCTGATATGCAGGATGTATTTTCATTGTTACAAATTGAACATAATTAAAGCATAGTGATTAATCACAAAAACAATATGTAATTATATATGTGTTTTCCGATGGTCTTAGGCGACCCCTGTGAAAGGGTCATTCGACCCCCAAAGGGGTCACGACCCACAGGTTGAGAACCACTGCCATAAAGGTACATAAAGTCCCTTGAGGAAGCACTGTTGAGTTGAGGTCTGTCAGCTAAGTGGGCATCAACCTAGACTGTGAAAGGGAGGGGAGGAATATTCGAGGCTGAAGGAATAGCTGGTGTAGTGAAAGCCCAGAGAAGAAGAGCCGATAGCAGTCATCCAGGGCCAGACCAGGCAGGACGTGGCAGACCTGGCGAAGGACTTTGGTCTTTAAGAATGAATAGAAAAAAATCAATGGGGGGGTTTAATCAAGAAAATGACATGATCATGTGTGACATTTGAGAAGTCCACTCAAGCTTTCGGTGTGGGGAATAGACTTGAGGGGGCAAGGTAGACTGTTGAAGCTCATGGCTGTCCATGGAGAACGGATGGTGGCTGTGGCTGGAATGGAAGCCGTACAGGTTGTTTACAGATGTGAGGATGTCCTGTCAGCAGGACTCAGAAATTGGATATAGAGGGAAGATTTCTCATGGGAAGAACTGGATTTTCATCCACTGAGACAGAAAGTGCTGGGAGAATACCAAGTTTGGGAGAGGATTGCTCATAGGTTTAGTTTTAGGCATGTTTACTTATGTGGCTTTGGGGAACCCCTCTAAGCCTTGACATCTTTGTGAGGATTAAGTGAGATCATATGCCTGAATGCCTAGCACACAGTAAAGGCTCAGTGATAGTACCTAGTGTGTTACTGGTACTTTAGACAAGAAATACTGCCTTGGCCTTCCACAGAGAATCGAGATCTTTCCATGGACAGTTCCTAAGACAGTATAAGGCCCACAAATACACGATCATAAAGTGTCAAGTCCCATTTGAGCACAAAGTAAATCGGGATCCTTGAATCACACAGGGAAATAATTCACAATTTATTTATGAGAAGATTCCTTGATCTACCTTTTTTATTATTATTATGAGAAGTAAAGTTTTGAGGTTTTTATACAAGTCATTTTCTCTTTTTCACATTTGGGCTAGAAAACCTACATTTGATAGTTCAATCTACCAGCTTTTAGGATAACATTACATGTATATAACAAAAATTCCTTAAGTACTCCTTATGTATGACTATGAAATACAAAAACAAACGAAGAATCCTTAGAAGTTTGAGGTCTGTAGGAGTCCCACAAACCTACTGAAATACCCTGAGGTAGTAACAATAAAGATAGTGGGGTGAAAAATTCTTAAGTCTGAAAATAGCAGATCCTAAATTTCAAATTGGAAACTGAAACAAAAGTGCTATTTTTAAATGCTATGCTAGTCCCATGATTTTGGTAATGAAGGATTGTATTTAAGTTTGGGGTCTGGAAAACAAACTGGATAGATACTGTCTCAACCCCATGGCAGAAAATAGAAGTACCATGAGGCCTAGATATAATAAATAGATAGCCAAATCATTATTAGGTATATATTATTGGGGGCAGAGGGAGACCTGAAGTGTAAAGTCTAAAGAAAAAGAGTATTTGCTAAAGAAAAAGATTTTCTATGAACATCAAGTTAAAGAACTGCTTGTATAGTATAGCCAGAGAAGTGATAAATACTATGCTACATGGTTGACACCATGGTTTTATCTCATTAAAGGGACTTGAAAATAACCCACAACATTCTGCCCAGCACTAGGACTGCCAACCCCCTTCCAGTGTCAGCTCTCTAAGGAACAGCAAACTCGAGGGGCCAGCTTACACAATGGGCTTTCCCTTCATAAATTTTCTTCTGAAATTTACATTAAAGTCAGTTCTCTAGCAATGATCTTCATTTTTATCTATATGGCAATTTAAACATGCCATTTATTTTCTGTCTGTCATGATATTGGGAAACCAGGCAGACTGAACATAAAGCAAAGCTAATTCTAGGAATTTTCAAAATCAAAGACCATCTTTAGAACATCTTTACATCAGGGGAACTTGAAAGTTATAGAGTCCACGTTCCAGATGGTCTTGTGCTCCAATAACTGAAATAATTTGGGCCCAAATATTCACTGAGTTACTTGAAATAAGAATCTAGCCTTTAGCTAATAGGTCCTGTCAGTTAGTTACCTGAGTTCATCCCAAACCAGTTATTTGTTTATTCCTTTCTGGCAGGATGGTTGCTATTAAGCCAAAAAGGTAATTCTGTTAGTGGAAACGTCAGTGGCCAACACATTCTCTTAGACCTGATTCAGAAGTCGCCTCCATGACTACCTGCCTGGTCTTTATACACGCCTCTGTTGGAGTCTTTGTCACACTAACTCTTGTGCTAATCTCCTCTTCTACAGTGTAAACCCATCCAGGGCAAGGATAGGGGCATATGCACTTTTGTGACAAATGCCTGACATATAGTAGGCATAGTCAAATAGGGAGAAAAACACAGAAATACAACCAGAGAGACAGTGGCCCAGAGAAATAATGAAATCACACCACTTACTAGGTCATACACAAAGAGAAAGGCAAAAAGAAAAAGAAAAAAGAAAGTCAGTGAAGTTATAGTGACATGTCCAGTTGGCTGCTGCAGAAGCTGGACATCAACCAAAGACTCAGGCATGAGCACCTGTCATCTCTCCTTGAAGATAATTTTACCTTCCTACTTCCTCCTTGGGTCTGGTCACTGGTCAAGGGAACAAACAACTCCAAAAGCTGGCTGTGCTGTCTGAGGCGAGTCCCAGGCTCCCACCCAAGTAACACATAGGTGTCTGGGGTTTGAGGTCCTTGCTGTTGTTTTCTGTTTGCTGAGTTTTAATGGAGAGTTGTGGGGAAGGGGTCTTAAAGGCAAAGTGCCTGTGAATGAACTTTGCAGTCTCTCGAATGGGCCAGATGCTTGAGGAATAAATCTAGCTCCCACTCACTATCCACCATGAAGGTGCATCACCCCCCATTATGCAAGCCTTTATCAAAGCAGGAAAGGGAGGGGGCATAAATTCTATACCCAAAGGGAGTTCAGATGAAAATCTTACATCTTTTGACTTTGATGCTTTCCAAAGGAAATCTGTATCTTGAGACTTCTGAAATCATTTTTTTAAAAGATTCTGTGATCAAATAAGTTATACAAGTCCAGAGCTAAACAAACTTTAAAAAGTTCTTTTATTTTAAACTGTCAGACTTCTCAGAACCTTTAAGATACCAATATGTACACCATGAATATCTAAGAAGAAGGAAAAGTAAACTCCTTTCCCCCCCAGGGAGTATTCATTATGTCATAGAATGCTAGTGTTCAGTAGAGCACAGCTTAGGAAAATTAGCTATGAAGTCCTCTGCTGTAATGAACATCTATAATTTGTTGTAGCTATTGACTTTTATTCACAGAGATAGGATGTGAATTTGTCCTTGAGCTTCCTAGTAGCCAATGCAAAAAGCAGTGATCAGATCATCAACAATCACATCAAAAGTTTGTGGCGTTCATCAGATGAAAACAAATAGTGGCTCCAGAAGTACCAGCTATTCCTGGTACTGAGAAATGAAAGATATGGCTCCTCTAGTGTCTTCATAAAGAGGGTGAGGATGGCATCCTCAGCAACACAACATTCTGAGCATAAAATAGAGCTTTATAGGCAACTCCATGACATGCTTTTACGACACTGATATTGCCACAGTGCATTCCAGTAGAAGCAGCTTTACAAGGAGTCACGTCATGTCTCACATGTTCATAACTGTCCGCCTTAACCCAAGTCCAGTTCAAATTTCTAGAAGTCTGTAGGATTTATTACTTTGTTTGTGTGTGTGTGTGTGTGTGTGTGTGTGTGTGTGTGTGTGTGTGTTTTCCAGAAAAGTGTCAAGCTTCCAGTCTCCTCTGAAAGTGTGGATTTGTCCTTGTAGGTGTCTGTGCCTTAAGTAGTTTGCACTCACAGGAGATATGTTTCACATATCACTCAAACCTTAAGCCCTGGCGATGTGTTCAAAATTTGAAAGATCCAAAAGGAAAAGGAACAAAGTACAAAAGTGGAAGAGTACCAAAAATAATTTTATCTACTTGAACATTTGCTTTAAGCAACCTTAATTTCTTTAGGAGACTTTAATAATGATGGCAATAATAATCATAAAAATTTGCTCTAAATCAACCTATAGTGCCTTAGGAAATAATAATAACACCAGTAATAGTAATGGGACTAACAGAAACAGCAGCAGCAAACACTTATTTGGTGCTTCCTACATACTAGGAAGATATAACAATAACCCAAAGAGGTAAATGCTATTCTTATCCTGTTTCACAAATGACGAAACTGACTCTGAGGAGCTGAATAACTTGCCGAAAGTCCTGTGAGCAGGAGCAGCAGGTCCAGAATTCAGGCTGGCTCTGGAGCCTGAGGTGTAACCAGCACACCCTGCTGCCTCTGAGAGGCACCTGCCATTGGAGACGGCGGCCGGTCTGAGAGGTGGCCTCCCTCTAGCTATGTACTGGATATTAGAGAGAGCACCCTCCTCTCAAAATAAGACTCTGTTGAAAACTTATGTGGGGCTTTCTAAGAAACACAATACCATAAATGCAGAGAATAGTAAAGGTTTTCATGCCCAATGTTACCCAAATATGAATACGACAGAAACAATTCTTGAAAAACCGAAGGTGGTTTCCACTGTGATGATACAGCAGTCATTAACTCACTTGGTAAAATTTGAACAAACAGACCACCAGAAAGTCAACCGAGTTCACAGTGCCAGGGGCAGAGGGGAGCTAACTTCCCTGGTTCCACTCCAGATGTGCACAGACTGCCCCCGCAGGGCCTCGGGCTATCTTCCTCCCGGTTAACATCAAATACTAGTCTTTGTTCCAACATCTCCTCTTCCTTCTGGCCCCCTCCTCTCCCCTCTCAGCACATACTGTCCTGTTTGGAGATGTACCAGAGGAATGCATTTGAAATAGTCCAGCAGCACTCTAACATATAATCACAAGTTATAATCACACATCAGGAATCATGGCTCTAACTTCTCATTACCTTTCATCAGAGGATCGCAAAGCACTTTTCAAACAGTAATCATCTCTTCTTATGTGCTTCCTACTAAGAGCTCAAAGACAAAACATGACAATTATATGTCTTACCCTCTAAAGTACTACCAACATTTCCTTGAGACCCTTAAGCCAAACACACACACACACACACACACACACACACACACACACACACTGCGGGGGTGGCGGGAGACAGAATTTTTTAAATGGTGACAAGGCAATGGAATGCTTCATATCCTGTCCTGTTCTCACAGCAGGCGTGGGGCTCAGGTCATCTGTTCATATAAGCATCAACTAGAGGCCCGGTGCACAAAAATTTGTGCACTGGCGGGGGAGGGGTGTCCCTCAGCCCCACTTGTGCCCTCTCACAGTCTGGGACCCCTCGGGAGATAACAACCTGCTGGCTTAGGCCCGCTCCCGGGTGGCAGAGGGCAGGTCCAATCCCTAGGTGCAGCCCCTGGTCGGGCCCAGAGCAGGGCCGATTGGGGAGTTGGGGCACCGCCCCCTGTCACACTCAAGGCAGGGTCGATGGGGAGGTTGCCGTGCCACCCCCTGTCACGCAAAGAGCATGGGCCATCAGGGGGCTGGAGCGCTGCCCCCTGTCATGCACAGAGCAGGGCCCATCAGGGGGGTTGGGGCTCCGTACCCTGTCACACACAGAGCAGGGCCGATCAGGGGGTTGGGGTGCCACCCCCTGTCACCCACAGAGCAGGGCCGATCAGGGGGTTGGGGCACTCCCCCCTGTCACACTCAGGGCAGGGCCGATGGGGAGGTTGCGGCTCCACCCCGTCACACACAGAGCAGGGCCCATGGGGGGGTTGGGGCACCATACCCTGTCACACACAGAGCAGGGCTGATCAGGGGGTTGGGGAGCTCCCCCCTATCAGGCACAGAGCAGGGCAGATCAGGGGGTTGGGGTGCCTTCCCCTGTCACGAACAGAGCAGGTCAGATAGGGAGGTTGTGGCCCCGCCCCCTGTCACACACAGAGCCGCAGGGCGATCAGGGGGTTTGGGCTCTGCCCCCTGTCATGCTGCTCCAGGGGCCAGGAGGCCTCGCGGCTCCGCTGATCCTGGTGCTGGGAGGCTTTGCTGCTCCGCTGATCCTGGTGCTGGAGGCCTCGCTGCTCCGCTGATCCCGGTGCTGGGAGGCATATTACCCTTTTACTATATAGGATAGAGGCCTGGTGCACGGGTGGGGGTCAGCTGGTTTGCCCTGAAGGGTGTCCTGGATCAGGGTGGGGGTCCCGCTTGGGTGCCTGGCCAGCCTGGGTGAGGGGATGATGGCTGTTTGCAGCTGGTCACACCCCCTTCAGGGTGGGGGTCCCCACTGGGGTGCCTGGCCAGTCTGGGTGAGGGGCTGAGGGCCGTTTTCAGGCTGGCGGGCAACTGAAGCTCCCAACCTGTCCTTTTTTTCTTTTTTCTTTTATTCTGGGATTTATTTACCTTCTATGGCTGTCACTGGAACTGAGAGCCAGCTTTCTCTCTGAGGTTTGGCTCCAGTTCTGAGACCTCAGGTGCTGAAAGCAGGTATCTGGTTTGTTTGGGTTCTATAATCGAAACACTGTTTCAACTCCAGCTCTGAGGCCCAGCTGGCTGAAAGCAGGTTTCTGGTTTATTTTTTAGCTTCTATATTTGTAACAATGTTTCTTAGAGTGCAAGCTCAGAGCCTAGCAGCGGCAGGCGGGGAACGTTGGCTTCCTCCATCACTGAAGCAAGCAAGCCTCCTGTTCGCTTCAAGCTGCCTGGCTGCCGGCTGCCATCTTGGTTGGCAGTTAATTTGCATATCTCACTGATTAGCCAATGGGAAGGGTAGCAGAGGTATGGTTAATTACCATGTTTCTCTATTATTATATAGGATAATGATGTAAGGTTTTCCTGCACATCAGTAATCAAATGAGAATCCATTTCCATTTGTGAAGTTGCCTGCCTCCTATTAATTCTGCTTCTCAGAGCCACCCATATCCTGACTTAGTAAAACCACCTCTTAGCTAAACCACCCTTTTCTCACCTCCCGGCCCATTCTGGGGTCCCGAAGTGCAGGGGTTCCTCCATGAAGAACCGAGCATTTCAGAATGGGGTGAATTGGTTCTTAAAAGTTGGCTACTTTCTACATCAATGAAACTTATTGGGCCTTTGCAGTGAACTGCAAACTCATGGTAATTGTCAATAAATGTGGACAATGTAAGAGGCTAAGTTTTAAGCTAACTTTTGCTCAGCTTGGTTTCTCTCCTACCTGGAGTTTTGGGTTGAAATAAGACCTTGAAACCTGGAAGCTGCTGCTGTGGCTTCCTTGTAGGAGCCCCATCCGCAACCGGACCTCCCGCCCAATGGCCCAGCCTGACCTGAGTGGCAGCTCCAGGGCACTGCAGGGTGCTTCCTGAGAGAAAGAGCTGCGCTTCCTGTGGGGCAGACTGTGAACAGAATAAACATGGGTTCTGCCCTCTTGAAGATGCAGGCAGACAAATGGCAAACAATCAGGCAAAGGGCAATAACATTATTCCAGAGTTTGATGTGTGCCTTCTGGTAAGGACAGGATGCCATGAACGAGCTGACAGGCAGATCTACTGAGGACACTTGTGCAAAGCATTTGTCAGACCATCTGTCCTGAATAGTAGACTGGCCACAGCCAGAGTATGCCTCTCATAGTGGCCTTCCTGATCTGGCGAGGATTCCTTAAAAGAAAAGCAGCTGTCATTCGGGATTTGCCTCAGAGAGGAATCCAATTGGCATCCTCTTTTGCTTTGAACTGTAAAGAGCTTGAAGAAACTTCCAGAAGCAGGATCACCTGTCACATAACCCCAGGGCATCATTCGCATTGTAATCTATGAATGGAGCCTCTGGAGTTACACACTGGGTTGTTAAAGACAAATTCCACATTTCTAAGTAAGAGTTCCAATTTGGTGGAAGAATAGTCAAGCAATTGTGGATCTTCCAGAGCACTCCTCACCACTTCTCTCTTGTTCCTTCTTTAAAAGGACATTGGTAGAGATGTCATTCCCCCTCAATAACTCTCTTTAGGAAGCATAAAATTCCCCCAGTTAATTCCAGACTTTGCAGCTTTGCCTTGTGATGATGGGCACTGGCCTGAACAGAAACCCTAGGTCTGGGTGCTGTGGCTGGGCATGGCTCACAGGAGTTCACCAATGGTTTCTAAAGACCTTCACGGTGACAGGTGCCCTAAAGCAGACCCACCACACTGCCAGTGAGGAGCTGTGCATGGGCTTGGCTCCCAAAATATGTACAACTTGAGGTTTAAGAGGGTAGGCTCTAGAACCAGATAGCGTTGACTATGTCTCCCAGCCACACCACTGGCTAGCTGTGTGACTTCGGGCATATTACTTCAGTTCGTTGGGCCTCAGTTTTCTCATCTATAAACCTCATGTTCTGTGTGTGTGCACATATGTAGATGTTCGGGGAATTGGTGAGGAGAAAATGGAGGAGAATAAAAAGGAGGAAGAGGAGGGGAAATAAAGATAAAATAAGTAACATTTAACACATATTTTTAAAAATCAAAATTAATGCAAAAAAAATCTATGATGAACAAAAGTTCAAAATGTTAAATAAAGATACTGTTAGTGTTACTAGTTTTTCTTTTTGCCGTAGGCCTCAATATGGCTTGGCATGACACTGAAAGCCACAGTCATTTGTGGGAAAGGGTGCTGGTTTGCTTGTTCTTCCTGAGACTTGAGAATCAAGGAGCCCCGAGAGAATGTCTGAAGCAGGCTAGTGAGCCTATTCTATGCAACTTTTCCCAGCTCTGTGCTAATGACATCATCTTGGTAGCTTGATATCAAATACAGTAAGAGTATTTGTATCATGGATATGGGCAAAGACCCCCTTCTCCCCCTGAAGATGCTGGCTTGCCAGCATCTACCTACTGGAAGGTTTGTCAACTCTCTGCTGGAACAAACATCATTGGTGAGGGTTTTAGTTAGAGTTGGCTGGGCTGCAGGGTACAATTGACATTTGGGGCCCGATAATTCTTTATTGTGGGGGGCTGTCATGTGCCTGGTGGGATGACTAGCAGCATCGAGGAGACCTTGACCTACTCAATGTCAATAGCAGTCCTCCCTCCCTCCATGGTGACAATAAAAAATGTCTGAACATTGCCAAATGTCCCTGGTTGGGGGTTGAGAGTGAGCATAGCTTACTTAAGAACCAAGAGTGACCAAAGGGGATAGTCCCCGGCTGAAGAAGCCCAAACACGGTGGAACACTTACTGCAGCCTTTCCCAGCAGGAAGGGGCAGCAGTTGGGAAGAGCCAACTAGCCGGGGGTTCCCTGGCTCCTCAGTGTATGCTCATCAGGCCTCTCTGGGGCCTGAGGATTGGCCTCCTCAGACAAACAAACACTGGGTTAGTGTGAGGGCTAATCCAAAGTATGATTAGAAACAGATTACTTAGCTCAAGGCTTATGTTTATTTGGCCAGGAACAAAACTACACACACAAATCCCCGTTCACTTTCCAGGAAGAGGCCTCTCTTCCTCAGGGATTGGGAACTACAGCCTTTTCCTCCACTTTTCTTTTTTTTTCTTCAAGTATTTCTAGGTCCCTGTGCTTCTCCTTGAGGTACTGGCCTGGGGCGGTTACCAGCCAAACCCAGAGTCTTCGAGCGCATTCCATTGCCCTCAAAGGATGTGTGTGTGCCCAGGGCAGTCGCCTGCAATCAGGGAATCCTGAAAGTAGATGTATGATTTTCTAATCAACAGGAATTGGAATAAAATATGAAGTAGAATCATCTTTGATACAGAATTAAAGCTTTTTAAATAACACTTAATTTACTGCTGGAAGCTAGGGAGGGATCCAGGGATAGATGAGAAAAGTTGGCCAGCAATTTTTACCTACTCCCTGCTGAGAGTCTCTCTCTCTCTCTCTCTCTCTCTCTCACACACACACACACACACACACACACACACACACACACACACACACACTCATCTTGGCATCAGCTGTAGCCAGACAGTATCTTTATCCTGGATGCCTTATGGATTCCCAATACACAGCTGTTGAGTTGGCCCACACTCAGCCACTCCAGCTGTTGTTTGCAGAATTAGAAGCTGGACACGTGAGGGAGAAGAGACAAAGCTATGCTCAGTGAAGGAGAATAGGGTTAATGTACTTCTCTCTTGGAATCTCAAGGTTCCAAGAAGGATTGAGACTAGCCATTCAGATACCAGAAAACACCCGTCCACCTGCCCTCACCCATGCAACCGAAAACCCAAGCCTTTCAGTGATTAAGGAAGCTAAACAATTTGCCATTTCACTATTACCTTTATGCCGCCAACATCCAGTCTCCATCTTTAGCCCTGACTACATTCTTGAGCTCCAGACCTGAATTTCCAGGGTCATGTCCAGAGGCACATCCTGCCAGTCCCTCAAATGAAATGTGACCTATGTGATGATCCCTTTCCCGGCCTAGCGGACCCTCCTGCTGGCTCTCCCCTCTCAATGGCATTTTCCCCCTAACCTCTGCTCCCAGTTTGTAAGGGCTTGAAACTTTGGATTACCCTCAAAGCCTTCTTCTCTACTCCCACATCCATTCCTCCTCTCAGATCCTCCCTTTATATTCATTTCTACAGAAACTATTCTCTCTGTCTCCTAAGTTACTGCACTATTGTGGCCACTGGTCACACTGCCTCATTTCTGTCCTTTACCTGGGCACTGCTTCCTAAATGGCTCTAACTTTGTCCCCTGCTTACAAAACAGCAATGGCTCTCCTTGACCTACGATGCTCCTGAACAGGTTTTGCACGGACTGCTGTGGTTTGCCCACCACCCCACTTCTCTCATCCGTCCCTGGACCCCTCCCTACTTCCAGCCCCACAAACTACTTTCTCCTGAGAGCATGGTAAGCACAACCGCAGTTGCTCACGCTGCTCCCTCAGCATGGAATCTCTTCCTCCGAAAATTAACCTCGAGTCCTGGGTCAAATCCTGCCTCTTCACCTGGGAAACCTATTTCTGCTTCATCGCCATGATTCTTTGAGATACATCTATAAAATTCACATTGCATCTATGCTCCCCTCATTCACTGTATTAGACTATTGGGGCACAATACCTGCATTTACTAGTTAGCCGTCAGGAAATAGTTAATGAATTAAAACCAATTCCAAGAAAGAATGGGCCAACTCAAGGGTGGAACCAGGATAAGATGAACTTCAGGGGCAGCACTGAAAGGGCAATGTATTGTAAAAGTAATATAATCAGAAGGGGGCAAGGGAAAATACCCCCTTCCTTTGGTGGTGAGGAAAAGGGAGGAGGTCCACCTCGCCCCAAATCTCCAGTTTCCCCAGGGATCCACCACCAGCGACTATGAAAAGAACCTGCCCAAGCAATGCCCTGATGCCTGCGCTGTCACCAACTGAACGCTGCCTTGAGGTTAAGAGTTAAGAAATCAACCCACAGTGAGCTCACTTGGCCAAGCACACCGCACAGAGCCTTTCCCCAGAGATTGCCTCACATGTGGTAACTCAATACTAAATTTTCCCTCGGTGCTGACCACATACTTAAACGGCAGTTCTTTCACTTGAGATATTCTTAAAGAAAAAAATCTCAGGGGACTGTTGACAAGAGGAACTGCAAGAAAAGCATGCATGCTAAGCCAAAAGTTTCTTCGAAAACTTAAAAAACTATCAGCCCTGTTGAAGTGACTAGAAAAGTGAGAAAACAACAAATCGTTATTTTAAACTCCTATTCAGATCTTATGTGTTGAGCACCTATGCTAGTCACAGAAACCACTGGAACTCATTGTCACAGGCCACACAAGGCAGGTTGAGTTTCTTCATTTTAGAAATGAGAAAACTGAGGTTCTGGAGCATGCATGTGAGTTTACTTTGTTTCTTAACTAGCTGGTAACCTTTCTGAGGACAGCCCATGTATAGTCAGTCAAGCCTATAGTGTCTTCCACGGTCTCAAAGAATGGTACGTGTTCAATAAACGCTTACTGAGCCGCCAACTTAAGATTTCCAGCCCTTCTGTGGAAGGCATACATTTGGTAATTTTTCTCTTTTTATAAACTAGAAGTCATCTCTTCTTGCTTCTGAACTGCCACAGGAGAAGGGCCCCCCCCCCCCCCAAGGCTTCCACTGTCAGGGAGCGTTAATGGTGAGCGCCCTCTAAGGCTGCACTCTGGACTCCACTCTGCCTCTGCCAGACCACACATCCCACACTCCCAGCCAATGAGTAAGTGCAGCTGGGATGCTGAAGCATCAGCCCTGGGAGACAGGACACGCCTCTGACCTTCAACTGAGGCTGGTGGTTTCCTTGATGGCCTCGTTGAGCATTCTCCAGGATGCACCAGAATGTTTAGTATGGTCCTCCTCACCTTCCTTTCTTTCCTTCTTCACTCTAAGATCAGACTTCCATCACAGCCTAAAGACCCACCCATCTTCCTCCAGCCCCTCCCCATTTTATGTTCATACGTCTTCCCCCTAATAAAATCCTGGTATATTTATTCCTGTCTTGATGCCTGCTTCTTGGAGGAGTGGGGACTAACATACCCCAGTTTTTTGCTTTAATACCTAATTTATAACCTTTGTTCACTTCAGAGTATGTATTCAGGGAGCACCTATTGCATGCTGGGAGTATAGTGGTGCCCAACAAAAGCATTATTGATGCCCTTAAGAAGCAGGTGGAGTAATCAAATAATCACAAAAAATTAAAAGCATAGGGAGCTTTGATGAGATGTAAGAGAGGGAACCTGACCTAATCTGTGGGACTGTGAGAGAATTCCCTAGAGAAGAGCCATTTCATTTGAGACCTGAAGGATGAGGAGGAGTTAACCAGGCAAAGATGTGGAGCCTTTCAGGCTGATGGAACAGAAGATGCAAAGGGTCTGAGGTGGTAGGAAGCTCAACAAACAAAAGGACACAAAGGCAGGGGATGGGACTGAAAAGGAAGGCAGGGCTCATCTCAGCAGGCCTGTGGGCCATCTTTGGAATATGGGTAGATAATTTATCTTTCTAGAGTGTAAGTTCTTTGAAAGCAAGTACCCAGTATTGGCCCTATTTGATAGGTCTAGTATAATGCCTGACACAAAGTAAATGCTCACTAAATATTTATTGAATCAAAATAGAAATCATAACTGGTTAATATGGCTCAGTGGGTAGAGTGTCAGCCTGCAAACCAAAGGGTCATGGGTTTGATTCCAGTCAAGGTCATACACCTGGGTTGCAGGTTTCCCTCCCCAACTGGGGCTCTCTCTCTCTCTCTCTCTCTCTCTCTCTCTCTCTCTCTCTCTCCCCCCTCCCTCTCCATTCCACTCTCTCTAAAATTAATGGGGAAAAATCCTCCAATGAGGATTAACAAAACAAAACAAAAAAGTAGAAATCAATGAGGAAATAACCAATTGTTGCATTATTATCTCTAACATTGAGGATGTAGCAAATTAGCCAAAAGCATCAAACAGCAGAAGCATCTGTCCTCCACTGGCTGATACAACTGATGATAACAAAGAGGATGATCATTCTCAGGCATTGGTCCAATCCTTGAAGAGACTTAAGCAGAGAGACATCATAGCACTGAGCACTATGGTGGGTAGGAGCGTGCCATACAGATTACCTGGTTCAAATACTGGCATTACCACCTCCTACCTGGCTGGCCTTGAACAAGTTACCTAACGTCATCACATCTCAGTGTCCTCGGGTGTAAGGCAGAGCTGATCACAGAACCCCATTGGAATGCTGGTGGGGAAGTTGCAGGAAATCACTATGTAAAGCACCCTTAGCAGGCTGCCTGGGGCATAGCATGTGTTCAAGAAATGATACCAATTGTTAGTATTCAAACATGGTTCTCTCTGCTGAGGTAAGAGAACATTAGCTTGGAGATTTCCCAAACCAGAGTGAGTTGTCATAAACCAGCTGTCATCAAAACTGCGTGGGATCACTTCTAATGCAAGAGGCCAAATTGGGGACCAGCTGGGTGGGCTGAAAACCCTGGGACCTGGCCAAGAGACCACGCCTCGACATGCATTTTACACACTCGGACTCTGAATCCCACACTAGTATTTCAATATCAGTTTGAACATCTGACCAGGCTGCACCACAAATGTGTAAGTATGTGCAATCGGCTCGCCGGACAGGCCGTGGTGGGGAAAGAAGGACACACTGCTTCTCGGTTTTCTGTCCTGGAGGGTAGAAGCCGGGTCTCTTAGCTTCATCTCAAAAGCAAAAGGCCGCTCCATGAGCAGGTGCAGCCTGGTTCCTGCCTTCCGGGTTTGTTTTCCCATGCCGGACATTGCAGCTAGAGCCCAAGCTTAGAAGAAAAATGCCTGTGGAATCAAAAAGGATGGAAAGAGGGGAAATACCTGGCTCCCTCCCCACACACTGTGTCCCAGCTGGCTCTGGCTGCCTTGGAATGAAGCAGGGTAATTGGGATGTAATTGCCCAGACAGAGATATGAGGTATTTGAGCCTACGTGCGCTGCAGCACACACCACCAGGCAGGGAGGGACTCTGTTTAGTGAGTGTCCATCTGATAACAGCCTGGATCCTTAAGATGCCAGCTGCCTGCCAAGCTGGACATGTCCTTGTACTGGCACCCAGAGGTCCAGGAGACAGAACAAGAAGCCTGTGACTGCCTCACCAAAATAAGTCTTGGAACAGGTTGGCAGAGCAGCTATATTCAGGAATTCCAGAATGGAGACTATTAAATTTTAAAGGGGTTCTCTGATGGCAAGTTCAATGTCAATGATTGATTCTGGGCCTTCTTATTAGCATTTGGCACTTGGGCTCACACCTTCCAAAGAGTATTCTTTTATGCCTCCTATTGTCACCAGGCCCCACAAGTGCTGGCTTCCTCGGTGACCTCTTCTTTAGAGTAACGTCCAACAAGACCTGAAACCTCCCCATTTCACTAGGACATAGTAATAGTAATCATGGCCAACACATAATTGCTACTTACACCAGCTACTTACTGCTCTAAATGATTTGTATATTTTAATTCATTTACTCATCACAGCAACCCTATATGTACAATTACTTTCCCATTTAACATGAGTAAACTGAGGCACCAAGAGGTTAAATAATCCCCAAAGTCACATAGACAGTAAGGGGCAGAGCCAGGAAGCAAGCCCAGGTAGTTTGGATCCAGAGGCCATACTCTTATCCATTATGCTCTATTTCCTCTCTATCCATGACCAATTTCTTACCAATTAAATATTTTTAAAGGGTGTCATATTCCTAGGTGTTTTTCCAAAATGAACTGCACTCCAGTGCAGAGCTACAATTTTGTAACTTCCAATGTTGTGTACAGTAAAATTGGGAAATGTTTACAAATTAGGAGAGTCTCAGGAGGGAAGCTCAACTGCTACAGAACTTGATATCAGCATTAATACTGAGAATTCTGCTGTTTTTAGCCAAGCAAGTGGGTGGACAAAGTATATGTCCTGGTATAAGTTGTGCCTTGGAGTTTCTGGTTTAAGAGAGACAAAACTTAGCCCAGCTGGAAAAGCACGGTTAGGAAAAGCAGCTACGGACTCATGGGTTGTTTATAACACTGTCTCCACAAAGGGAGAAATAGCAGCCTTACAAATCTAAGCTCTGTGTCCAAATTGGTGAGGCATTCCCAGGGATTCATCCCAGAAGGAATTCCTTGCAGCCATGGAGATGAAGGAACCGATCGATCACTACTAAGCACCTACTCGGCTAGGATTGAACACTCACAGACAGCCTTGGACGTCATTGTTCTTTTCCCCATCTTATAGATGAGACTACTGAGGCCCAGAGATCTTATACTTGCCCAACATAAATCCAGGTAAATCCAGACTCAAACCTCAGAGGAGGGAAGGAGTCGGTGCCAGTCCAAGCCCAACTTTTCCAGGAGCCATTGTTTGGACTCACATCAGCCCCTATTTTTTGAATACCTATATTACTTGTCATCTTTGTCACAATCTAGTGCCTGCTAACATTGTTTCATTACTGGACCAGTTTTGCTAGCCAACTAGATTGAAAATCTGGGGGGTAATAACTGTGGGTGGAATTTTATTTGGGGCTGTCCCTGAGTATTTCAGAATGGGAAAACTGGGAGAGGTAAAGACCTAGAACCACAGCCTGGTCTCCCCCATCAGGGTATATCATTCACTTCATCCCCAGAAGGTGCCAGCTTGGCTTTGTAAGTTTTTAAAGCATTAGCTGGGAATGGCTTTCATGCTATTCTTGCCCTCCTTTGTCAATCTCTTTAAAACTCTTTGCAATTGGGTCCAGATATTGCAAAGCATTCCCCAAAGTAAGTAACATGACTGCATTGCCACTAACTAGGTTTGGCACAGGAGGAAAGGTAGCTGAATTTTTGATCCTGCTTCTGCCTTACTGTAGCCCACCAGGCTGCAGGCCCCTCCTCCTAGTGTGGCACCAACAACATGAGATCCAAGGTCTAATCTCAACCCTTTCTGAACCTCAAACACTTTAGATTAGAAATAATGCCACACTGCAGGCACACTCAGACATGCCTGTGTCATCACCAAGTCAAAGCCAAGATATAGTCCAGGAGAATTTACAAGGCAGAAAGCACCCTCTAATTTAACAGAGAAGCAAGAGGACTGGGTGTTTCCTTTCCTTCCCAAAGGTAAGACATAAAGGCTTTTCTTATATTAAAGAACCTGAACCTACCCAACTTCATTCTCTCCTCTCAGTCAACATCAGTGTCAACAACAGTAACCAGGGCACATTGAGTCATGTATGAAAGGCAACAAGATAAAGGTATTGTCTCTGTCCTATCACCTCTCCAGAATATGGGATAGTGACTAGGTTGTCAGCTGACTGCTTCAAAAGTGAGTAAAGCAGTAGGCTGTTCCATGTCCCCTGAGAACCTGAATACTACCTCACACCATGATTCACTACAAAAACAAAGCAGAGACCAGCTCTAAAGTAAGATGGTAAAGACTTCACTTACAGGCCCTTCCTGATGCCTCTCAGCTACTTGGATCTCCCAATATTGGGGTAGATAATGAGACCCTCTTAGGCTCAGCCCTTTTCTGATCCCATCTCTTTTCACTAAAACCTATCTTTCCAGTGTGCTGTTCCCTCCATGCTTTCTGAAGGAACAATTCCTCTGCTCAGTGACTCCAAAAAGATTATGTCAGTGTATTCTCATGTATTAAAGGGCAATGCTTGCCAGCCTCTCTCCTCCTCCTCTTGGTGATATGAGCATCTTAAATGTAGCTAACTCTTTTAAATGGGACTCACAATTCCAGCTTCATTCTAGATTAGTGAGGTGTGAACTGTGATTCCCTTCAAATCCTTATTTCTCAGCTCCTTCCTCCACTGCCCCTACGGTCCATTGAAAAGGACATTTGCCTAAGTCAGGAGTCCCAGGTTTTTCTTGCCACTCCTGCCATGCCCGGTCCCTCCTCTGATTGCAGTCCCCTCCAGTTATGTCATGACTCTTGTTTCTCTTGGTGCAAAGCTTCTCCAGGGATGTGTGTGCTCTTTGGTCAAGAAGGAAAAGAAGAAGGAGGAACCAAGATGGCAGCGTAGGTAAATACGGTACTCACATCCTTCTACAACCACATCAAAATTACAACTAAAATACAGAACAACCATCATTCAGAACCACCTGAAATCTGGCTGAATGGAATCCCTACAACTAGAGAATTAAAGAAAGCATATTGAGACTGGTAGGAAGGGCAGAGGCATGGGATGGGCTGGTCCGACACTCATGTGTAGTGTGTTTTTAATCAGGAGGGATATCTTGGCTGAGGAGGCCTCCTGTGAGGAGCAAGGGGTCCAAGCCCCACCTCAGGCCCCCAGCCCAGGGTTCCAGTGCTGGGGAAAAAGGTACCCATAACATCAGGCTTTAAAAACCAGTGGGGATTGTGGCTGAGTGACACGGAGGCTGCTGGAGACCCAGAAAGTTCCTCTTAAAGGGCAAGTGCATGATTTACTGGGATTCATTCCCTCTGAGCCCCAGTGCAGGGCAGAAGCTGAAATGATCCAGGGACATAAGGGGAGGAATTACATTGTCTGGAATCAGGACAAGAACTTGGGGGCAGCTTTCTTCCAGATAAAAGTGCTCTCAGAGGTCATTGTACCTATGCTGAGACCTCTCAAGCCACAGAGCTGACTAGCAGGTGCCATATCAAAGTCTCTGCCAACCTGGCCCACACTATTCATCCTGCCCTGGTGATTCCCTGAGACCCTGCTCTACCCAATTTTCAGCTCCATCCAACCTGCTTTCAGTGGCTTTTCCATACAAATGTTCTATCCTGGCTCAGGCTTCAGACTTGCCTAAAATCTCTCAAACAAGTAGCAACTGGACACAGAGTGCCCCATATCTCTGGATAAGTGGCCCCCGACCTGGCACTATCAGCAGCCTGCCTTGGTGTAGTTTGACCTCTCCTGGGTACCTCCAAGTCCAATGCAAGTAGCATCCATCTGCAGAATGCTCTGTAGCTTGTGCAGGGTGACCAAAGGCAGAGCATAGGCAGTGACTGACTTTGTACCTCCTTGGAGGCTCCAGAGCCAGAGCACCCAGTGAAAAGCTTCAGACCATAACAGATTATAATTCTACTACATCCATGAGCATACACTCAAGAGGCAGAAAAAGTGAGCACCAAAGCCTCACTGAAGCAAGTTATGTTCCATAGGGGTGTCTCCTGCACAGCAGCTCTTCTGCATAGTCGCAGCTGCTCCTTATAGCCAATTGGCCTGGGGATCAATTCCTCCCCGTGACACTAACAGCAATCAAGGCTCAACTACAAGACTGTGCACACAACCCACACAGGGATGCACCTAGAGTGCCCAGCTTAAGTGACTGGGGAGGCTGAGCCACTGGGCCCTACAGGACACCTACTACACAACACCACTCTTTCAATTCTAGGAGATATAGAAGCTCTACCTAATACCTAGAAACAAACACAGGGAAGCATCCAAAATGTGGAGACAAAGAAACACGTCAGAAATAAAAGAACAGAAGAACTCTCCAGAAAAAGAACTAAATGAAATGGAAGCCAGCAAACTACTAGATAAAGAGTTCAAAACAATGGTCATAAGGATGCTCAAGGATCTTAATGAGAGTTTCAAGAGAATTTCAAGTAAATTAGTGAGAACATCAAAGACATGATAAAGGACCATAGATAAAGGATACACTAACTGAAATAAAGAATAGTTTACAGGGAATCAACAGTATCAACAGTAGAGTAGAGGATGATGAGAATCAAATCAGTGATTTGGAATATAAAGAAGCAAAAAATATCAATCAGAAGAGCAAAAAGAAAAAAAAAGCCAAAAATTATAAAGATAGTGGAAGAGCCTCTGCAACTTCAAGTGTACCAACATTCGCATCATAGGGGTGCCAGAAGGAGAGGAAAGAGAGCAAGATATTGAAAACCTATTTGAAGAAATGATAGAAAACTTCTACCTTGCGAAAGAAATAGACTTACAAGTCCAGGAAGCACAGAAAGTCCCAAACAAGAGGAACCCAAAGAGGCCCACACCAAGACACATCATCATTAAAATGCCAAGGGTTAAAGACAAAAAGAGAATCTTAAAAGCAGCAAGAGAAAAACAGTTACCTACAAGGGAGCACCCATATGACTGTCAGCTGATTTCTCAACAGAAACTTTGCAGGCCAGAAGGGAGTGGCAAAAAGAACTCAAAGTGATGAATAGCAAAGACCTACAACCAAGATTACTCTATCCAGTAAAGCTGTCATTTAGAATTAAAGGTCAGATAAAGAGCTTCACAGACAAGAAAAAGCTAAAGAAGTTCATCACCATCAAACTAGTATTACATGAAATGTTGAAGGGTATTCTTTAAGAAGAGGAAGAGGAATGAGGAGGAGGAGGAGGAGGAGGAGGGAAGAAAGGGAAAAAAGGATAAAAATATGAACAATAAAATGGCAACAAATACATATGAATCTAAAAATGACCATGGACTCTAATGAACAAAATAAACTGAGGAATAAAAAGGAAGCAGAGGCATGGGAACATGGAACAGGCTGAGGAATCTCAGAGGGAAGAGGGGAGCTGGGGTTGGGGGATGGGAAGAGATTAACCAAAGAACTTATATGCATATATGCATTATCTATGGACACAGACAATAGGGTGATAAAGGCCTGGGCTGAGGCAGGAACTGGGTGGAGGGGGGCAATAGGGGGAAAGGGGAACATCTGTAATACTCTCAATGAAAAAGATTTTAAAAAGATAGAAAAAAGAGAAACTAGAGACAGGGGGACCTCGCCCCTTCCTCCCTGGGACTCTCACCATCTCTCCACAGGTCATCACCATCTCTGGTGGAAGGAAGGTGACCAGAACTGTCCTCAGAGGCCATGGGGCTAGTTCAGTGCTTTCTGAACAATATGTGGTGAAGAGAGTTTATTTTTTTATATTTTTAAACCTATTATGAATTGGAACTTTTATAAAATAAAAATTAGTTACTAAAAATAATTTAAAATAAAAGGTATATAAAATACAAGCCCAACTTTTCTATTAGTCATAAAATTATTTTAGCATATTGCTATGAAAGTTTCTAACCACTTGTTCTCGATTTCTTCCTGTTCCCAGACCAGTGCAGGTTTGAGTGGCCCTGCTCTAACTAGAGGTCTGTGCTTTTTACTTCACCACTTTACAGCCTGGACCTGTTGACTCTGCAACCTGAGAACAGGCAACCTCTCAGTGAGTCAACAACATTCCACAGCTGTATATTCCAGGGCCTCATTCCTGATTCTTCCTTAGGTTCTAGAAATATTTCCAACAGTACAACAATGCTACTTCCTGCGAAAGGGGATTTGTATGCGCTTCTTATTGCTGATCTAGAGCTACCTAACTTTAGAGAAAGTACCTTGGAGAGCAAAGAATAAAATGTATGAGAGAGGAACAGGCAAACACTGGTAGGACACTGCCTTGAACCTTCCTACGTGGGACCAATGCATATTTTGAAAAGCATCCTGAAAACACATCAAAGGTCTAAGAATTATCATTGGGTCTGATGAATCATGGCCCAGGCTGGCCCATGCAAATGCTGGCTACCCAATCGGCTGCTATTTTTAAAAGCCTGCCTTTGGAACCATGAGGAGGGCATTCCCTAATCAGCTACGATAGGAAAAGAGGGTGAATTTGTCTACAACAATCAGGAGGTTCTAAGAATTAACCCGGAGAAAATGGTGGCCCCATTAAAATACTTCCTTTACTTCTAGAGGAAACAAAGACATCTGAGTGTCTGCCATAACAAAAGACCAGCTGCACTTTAGGAACAACATTGGGTGTGGTCATGCTTTAGTAGGGGAAGCTGGAAAATTAGGTAGAAATGGGATAGGACTCCATTCCCCAGAAGCAACTTCTAAAACTACTTTATTGATGTATAATTGATTTCTAATACACCACATATTTACAACATACAACTTGACAAGTTTGACATACACCTATGAAACCATTACCACAATCATAGTAGTGAATAGACTATCACAACCCAAAGTTTCCTGGTGCCCTTGTGTTATCCTTGCCTCCACCTCTTCCAGCCCCATTAACAGGCAACCAGTAATCTCCTTTCTTTTAAAAAAAAATATATTTTATTGATTTTTCACAGAGAGGAAGAGAGGGGGATAGAGAGTTAGAAACATCGATCAGCTGCCTCTTGCACACCTCCTACTGGGGATGTGCCCGCAACCAAGGTACATGCCCTTGGCCAGAATCGAACCTGGGACCTTTCAGTCCGCAGGCTGATGCTCTATCCACTGAGCCAAACCGGTCAGGGCGAGTAATCTCCTTTCTGTCACTATAGATAGGTTTGCAATGTCTGGAATTTTATATAAGTGGAATCATATGTTATATACTCTTGTATGGTCTGACTTTTATAGGACTAAGGTTTTGAGGTGTTAAGGGACGTTTAAGAAGATTTGGGCTTCCCTTACAGTGGAGCTTATTGCTCCTATCTGAAGAAATAAATCTTTTTTCCCCTCAAATGAAGAGTAACAAAGAAAATTCAGCCATTTAAGATTCTTAAGAGATAAAAAGTATGTTGCAATATCCAGGGATCGTGGGCTGTGAGGAATAAGGAGAAAGAGACCTGGGATCATCATTCTTGCCCAAGATAATTTTCAGGCCATCCTAACTCTCAATTTCCTACACAGTGTGTTTCTTCCCTTGCAGTCAGAAATGGTCTGAAGAGAATTATCCCATCACAGTTGAGATTTTGCTTTTGAAATCAGTAAGAGAAAAGACTCCTCTGCAACCACAGTTAGAGTTATTCTTTTATTTGTTCATTCACTCACCATGCACATATTAGATGTCATCTGTATGCCGGGACTCATACTGGGAGTGCAGAGATACACCAAAGACTTATAGGAAGACTTGGTTCGTCCTTTCACAAAGTTATAGGCTGTGCAGGATTCGTGGCTGGTTAGTTTTACAACAGACTCCTTCACAATAAGCAAGAGGTCAGAGACAGCAGACAGGTCAACACAGTAGCTGGGGGTGAGCTGTTACCATGATGGAGACTAGAAGCCAGGATTGACTGGGGATGTGGTAGCAGAGGAAGTGTTACAGCTCATAGACTATCAGTAAGCACAGTGCCCCACTGGCAGTGATGGAGACAGCAACCCTCACTCCACCATGTGGGGCAATAGGAAGACAGGAAGCTGCAGGGGATGCATGCAGCACGTCTTCTTCCCTCAAAACTTGCCTTGGACATGCCCATCGCTGTTTGCCCTACCAAAAAGTAGAGGAATCTACTTTTCTAAATAGGCGACAGTGGTCTAACAAAGATTTCTTTAAAAAGGCAGACCAGTGTTTGTTCCCAGTCCTTCTGTCATAAAGCAGCACTAAAAGGACACAAGTGAAATAGCAGGATACAAAATTGAATGAGTAAGATGATGATTTATAATAAATCAAAGAAACAATCTATTACTTCAAAGGGAGGGGGTCTAGTGAGAAAAATGTCCAAAGAAATCATACTTAAAAAGTCAAAAACCACCTGTTTGTGTCTTCTTCAAATTTTCTTTAGTGAGTATTTTGCTATTAAATTTTTTAAGAATTAATTTGAAACACACCCTTCATTGGGAGTCATAGATTCTCTCCCAGCCAAAGGAAACCAAAGCCAACAATCTGAATTTACCTGTAGTTTAGAGAGAAGCCTGGAACCATGGAGGGACTTTGGGAAAACCAGTGACAGAGGAAGGCTGAGACCTTGCAGCCTGAGGTGCAGAGAGTGAAGGGCAGTTGCAGATGGAAGTGGGGACTGGAGTTCACCCGGAGAGTAGTGTGAGGTGGGCAGAAGACTATAGACAGCCTTCAAAGGTCCAAAACCAATGAGGCCAGGACCTGCTGGCAACCATGAGAAAGTAATTTGGGCCTCAGTATCCTTTCTTACAAAAATGGGAAAGCAAGACTAGATGTTCTATAAGTTCCCTTCTAACTCTAAACAGGAATCTAAATATATAGGAATCTATCCATTGTAGACTTTCAACATCTGAAGCACTGTGGGTCAACAACCACAAACACCCTCTTTGATGTAGCGCACATGAGACAAAAACAATTGAACATTAGTTACTAAATGGTTAGTGATGTATATTTTCTAGAAACAGAGTTGTGCAAAATCAGTCCCTGATTAGTGCAAGGGCTCAGAGAGCAAATCTACCTCTTTTATAATGTGACAATCCATTCTTGTTATGGACATCTGAGAAAGCGTTCTCTAGGAATCATGGAATAGAAGTTGACCCATACCACAGCAGGGAGATGCCAAGGCATTGAGACCAGGCCTGCTGCCCTCATGAGCATCATTATTGGAGAATGTGTTCCCATCTTCCTCCCAGAACTGACTCCAGTCACCACTGTCAACGGAAGTTAGAGGTAAGCTGCTGTCTGTTGGTGAGAAATGTGAAAACTCACGCACAGATGGGTGGAGCAGGAAGCTGAGGGAAGGTCAGAGAGAAAACAAAGGGGTTTCCTGTGATGAATCACTGCCTTCTGGGAAACAATTTCAGAAGCCACCATAAAGTTCCCAGCACCTGTCCAAGTCTGTACTTTGTGCTGAAAGAAACTGTGGCAAATGAAGCACTAAGCCACATCCGACAGCCCACAGGCCACATGCAGGGCAAAGGTCTGAGAAAGAGCCAGTCGGCACACGTGACAATTTGCACATCACCTGCCAGGAGTCTCTGGGGCGCACCTGTGGGTGGGCTGAAGACTTCAGTTCCAGTTCTTTCCTTTAAATGGAGCAAAATTTATGCTACTTTTCCTTGAATAGTCATAGCTTGGATTTGAAGATAAATTTTTTTCCTTCTGTTTTTCTATTGCCCCATGATTAAGGTCAATGAAAATCAGATAAAGTTTTTAAGTGTAAAAAGCTTCCTGAATCTAGAAAGAAAACAAATTTGACTATAAATCTGGGTCTACAAAGCAAAATAGGAATAGTCTGTTTGGCCCAAAATAGGATAAAGTTCTTTGCTTAGTTTATGTTGATCTGAAAAAAGAACCAGCATTTATTTCCACACATTAAAGTGTGTGGTTTATATGCAGTAGAGTAATAAGCACATAGGCAGTCTCAGATCACTAGTAGATGATATAGACAATAAAACTGGGAGAGTGAACCAAGACATAAGAAGACAAGGGAGCCAGAACTCAGAGGATCCAACTGCAGAGGGAGGTGTAGGAAAATTCCAGGATGATGATAAAGAAAACACGTAGCAGCCCTGGGCAGCTGCCAGTCCTGATGGGGGAAGGGGGATGGGAGGCTCTAGGAGGGCCCTCTCTCTTGAGAAAAATAAAATAATAATGTTTGCACATAGATCAGATGTGATTTATAATTCTGTCAGAGAGCTCTGTATAGAAAACCAAACAACTGAACAAATTAAACAAAAATAAATCAAGTATTAACTCCAGAGGTAAAGAGCTAAATAAGAAAGGAAGGACAATCCTAGTATTCTACATAGCCCAGTTTTAATGATATTTATATATACATAGAAATGTAAAAACCGAAATTTATTTAATCCATATCACAGAACACTGTTATAACCATATTTAAAGAAAGGGAGAAAGAGAAGAGTGAGAAAAATTGGGGGCACAGACCTAAGAAACTAAACCCTTGTCTTACACAGTAGGAAGTCAATGCATAATATCTAAACCTGAAAAATCAACAAATAGCAGTATACGCATGTTATTGGGAAAGTTTTAAGGTTCTGGGGTGGAATTGAGTGTGGGACAGAATGGGCAAAGCAGCAAATATTTCTTCATGTAAGACTTGTACTATTTTGATATTCTCAACAGGTACATATATACATTACTTTGGTTAAAAAAAAAACTTTTAAAAGTATGTAAAGGCTCATTTTTTCCCCTCTTTGGATCAATGCAGAAAGCAAGAAAGAAAGCAAGAAAGCAAGAGAGAGAGAGAGAGAGAGAGAGAGAGAGAGAGAGAGAGAAAATGTTATAAGAATTATGAGTTGTATGAGATCATATTTGTTATTATATCTATTGTATGCATAGAAAACCATCTAGAATGACATATATCAAGGTGTTAACAGTGGTAATCACTGATATAATTATAATCTTTTTCTACTTTTAAAATTTTCTTTTACTTATCAGTGTCATATTCTATCTTAATATATTTAATAACATTTAACAGGGATACTATATTGTCTCCACCAAAAAAATAATAAAACCTTTAAAATAAAAAAGAGAAGGAAAAGAGGAAGAACAAAAGAAAGAGGGGGAAGTGGATCTGAGTTCAAAAATCAGGCCCTGCCACTTGTGAGGTTTTCTCTAGTAGGCACATTTGTATGCTTTTGGGACTTTAGATTCCTCCATCATAAAATGGGGAGACTGCTACCTTTTCTGTCTCCCTAGAGAAGCTATTGTAAGAGGTTATTGCGATAGTTACGCAAAGCTTCCCAGATGTAACGCATGTTTATAATACATTAGCTGTAGTAAGAGCCATGGGAAGAACATGCAAAATGGGGGAGTCTTGTACAATGTACATCCTGGATGGCATCACTGCCTTCTTCCCTAGAGATGTCACTCACTCAGAGCTCCCTGGGGCCACCACAGGGTAATCCCTTAAAGCTCCTTCCTGTGAGAGCTGTGGATGGTTGAAACTCAAGGACACCTCTTTGTCCTTGCTTCTTTACTTTCAGGGGCAGCCCTGCTAACTCAGATCTCCTATGTCCACCTCCTCACACTCCCACCCCCTTACTCAGAAACCTTCCGTTTTCCAGGATATGCTGACTTGCCCTCATTCCTGACCAGTCCCACTCCCTTCAACCGTAATCACTGCCCCACCCCCACTTCTACTCTCACCTGACCTACCCAGCTAGATGTTGCCACGTTGGGATTTTGCACAGGGCCTTGGAGAAAGCCTCAAAGTTGTGTTTCTCCAAAGACCTCTACAAGGATAAAAGACCTTATTACTGAGGTCATTCCCCTTAGAACTAGGTTGCTTTGAAAGGCCCAGGATTGCGGCCCAGAATCCAGGAGACACTTAAAAGTCTGTAGCGGGAAGTGAGTGTATTTAAAAATCAAGCAATTTCTATCCAAAGCTTTGGAAGTCAGTCAGTGCCCTTTCAGCCAAATTGTAAAACCTGAACCACCAACCCACTCTTTGACTTGATCCTTACCCTCAAAACCTTTGCCTTGCAGTGATACAAAATAAAAACAAAAACAGAGAAAGATAAGTATCACATTATCTCACTCATATGTGGAATCTAATGAACCAAATAAACTGATGATCAAAAATAGACCCAGAGTCATAGAAGCATGAACAGATTGTTGAACCTCAGAGGGAAGGCAGGGGAGGGTGGGTGGGAAGAGATCAACCAATGAACTTGTATGCATATATGCATAACCCATAGACACAGACAATGGGGTGGTGAGGGCCTGGGGGTGGGGAAGGGAGAGGGCTGGAAGAGGTTAATGGGGGGGGAACCCCCAGTCTCATCTCTGCCTCTGACTAGCATGAGATCATGGCAAGTCATTGAACTTCTTTGAGTCTCAGTTTTCTCGTCTATATAATGAGGCAATAATCTCGCTGGTTTCATGCAAAAGTAACAATCCTCTTCTGAAGGTGTGCTCACAGGTTCTGCCACCTTTGGTACCTAGAGTTTTTTAGTTTCCTCTTACTCTGCAGTCTAGTCTCACATTTTGCTTTCCTATTGTCTTGGTAGCTCTCAGTCCTTTTGCCCCAACTCCAAGCACAGGAACAGCATGCCCTGAGAAAAAAGAGAGCTGCCTCTACTCCCTCTCTTAGCCAGCTGTCTTCCAGGGGCAAGCTACCTGGCAGTGGGAGCCAGTGAACACATGTACGGACAAGACTTCCAGGATCTGTGCCGGGCCTGTAATAGAGTAACGGGTCGTTTTTGGTAATCTCAAGGAGCCTCCCTTTGCATAGAAAGAATATAGAGAGCTACTTTTATTTTTAAAACTCAATCCTCAATTTGTTAAAGGTACAAACTTTAAAGTCTAGGTCTTCCTTAAACTTTTAAGTTCAATTTAGAGATATTATTACTCTTTATAAATATAGCAAATGTTGATCAATTTTAAGAGGCCTCTTATTTAATGTTTGATTCCATTTACAAATTTAGTTTATAAAACTCATTCATATTTATATATTTAAAATATTTAATATCTCTTATAAGTAAGTAAATTGTCTAAAAATCTCTTAAAGCTCTACGAAATTAAACTTTAAAATATGCCAAATTTAGACTCTCAAATATTTCAATACTATCCACTGAGCCAAACCGGTTTCGGCTGACATGCTCCTTGTTTTCCTCTGCCTCAGCTGACTGGCCCACCTTAGTCTCTTTGCCAGTCCTCCTCACCTTTCCAACCTCTACAGATCGGGTTCAATCCTTGGACTTCTGCTTTCCATCTCTACTCACTCCCTTAATGATCTTACCCAGTCACATGACTTTTGATATAGGCTGATGGCTCCCACATTCCTACTCCAGCACAGAACTCTCCCCTGAGCTCCAGACTTGTATTTTCACCTGTCTCGTCATCATCTCAGCTCCGAGGACAAATAGGCATTTCAAACTGTACATTTCATCCCTACTCTCCTACAGTCTTCCCTTGTTCAATAAACGTCAATTCCATCTTTCCAATTGATTGGATCCAAAATTGTGCGGTCATTGATGACTCATCTCTTTCACATATTTCATCTATTTTATCAGCAAATTCTTTGAGTTCTATCTTCAAAAGATATCCCAAACGAGATTATTTTTCACTACCACCACTGCTACCCCTGATGCAAAACAGCACTATACTCACCTGGATTCTCTTTACAGTTTCCTAAGTGGTCTCCTTGGTTCTGGCCTGGCCCCCTTCAGCCTTCTCAGTCTGTTCTCAACACAACAGACACAATAATCCTGTTAAAATATAAATTAGATCATGTCATGCCTTGCCACAAAACCTTCCAATTTCTACCCATCACATTCAGAGGAATTACTGTTATACATCACTTACTATAAAAAGGGGATCATAACAGTGCCTACTTCATAAGGTCATTGTAAGGATTAAAATCAATATATGTACAGCATTTAGAAGTAAAACTCTCTATTTACTATGTATCAAGCACTGCCCTACATACTTTATATATATTACCTCATTATTAATTAATTCTCAAAAGAATGTTGAGGTATGCACTGTTATTATGCCCGTTTTAGAGTTGAGAAAACTACCTTACAGACAGATTAAATAACTTCCCCAAGGCCATTCAGCCAGTGAGTGGCAGGACTGGGTTCCATTCCAGGCAATCAGTCTCCAAAGACTGTGCTTTCTCTACCCTGCTTAGTTAGTAAGCCTTCTGTGTCATACTCTTTAGAGCAGAGGTTCTCAACCTTCTGGCCCTTTAAATACGGTTCCTCAAGTTGTTGCTACTTCATAACTGTAATGTTGCTACTGTTATGAATCATAATGTAAATATCTGATATGCAGGATGATCTTAGGTGACCCCTGTGAAAGGGTTGTTCGACCACCAAAGGGGTCGCGACCCACAGGTTGAGAACCGCTGCTTTAGAGTAATATACCATCATATGGAGGGACCACTGATTTACTTACCTAATTCCTCACTAGGTCCCTTGGTCATTCCAGAGGTTCTAACTTAAGCTAATAAATTAATTTCTTCAACAAATATTATTGAGTGGCAATAGACTTGGGGCACAGCAGTGAACAACAAAAAAAATGGACACAAAACTCTGTTCTCACAGAACTTACATTCTTTAAAAGTACTTTTTTATAACTCACCAAAGGCCTGATTTGCTTTTTGACTAATTGTTCTCTCCGGAGGCGATCAGGCTCAGCTTCATGCATTTGGCACATCTCTTGGGCAAGGCACAAGCTTGGCTAACTTCGGTAGAAAGGAACCAAAATGATTCAGACATGACCTTGCTCTCGGGAGGTTGTGCATTAACATGTTCCTGGGTATTCCTAGGAAGCAGTTATTGTTGAACCTGTTTCTGGGTCTGTCCCTTTCGAGTCTGTCCAGTGCCTTTTTCATTTGCATGCCTCCCATTGCACATGTAAGCTTCCTAAGGGAAAAGAACAATCATGTGGCTTCCTTTTGATCTGCCCAGAGCCCAGAAGAGTGCTTTCAGTACAGTGGCTTCACAGTTTTATGTTCTTTATTGAGCACCAAGTTCTAGAAAGACTCCTTAAGAAACTATCTGGCCACAAATTTTATTCCCCATTTACCTTGCTTTATTAAGACCATAGAAATTTAGTCCATCCTCAGACAAAAGAACTAATGCTATGAGTTACTTTTTTATAATTATGAATAATTTGTCATCTCCCTGACTACTTTTAACCATTTAGCCACTAGAATGAAGAAACCCTGATAATCTACTGAATGTTCACCTCAAAATACAAAGGGACACACACACACACACACACACACACACACACACACCCTATTTAAAATCCTTAATGATTTCCATCACTCTTGGGGGAAAAATAGCCAAATCTCCAGCGAGGCCTCCGATGCACAAGGTCCTGAGTGGCCTGGCCTCCTAGTGTACCGTGAGTCCCCTTGTGTCTGCACTCTGACCGTCGGGCCTGCATGTGGTTCCCCAAACAAGCCCACTTCATCTGCCACAGGCTTTCGCATGTGAAGTTCCCTCTTTCTAGAAAGCATTTTATTCTCCAATCTTCAGACTCAACTCAGTCTTTACTTCCGTGGGAAAGCCTTCACTGCCTGGGCCCCAGATCTGGCCTCATACCTTCTCAAAGCATCTGTACCTCTCCTTTAGGTCCCAGTTCATCCCAGTTGTAATTTTACTTGTATATGTGAAAACATGTCATTAATGTCTCCTCCAGTAAACTCTATGCTTCATGAGCGCAAGGACCATTTCTGATTTTGCTTAATGTTGTATATCCAGAGCTTAGCACAGTGCTGAAAACTTAAAAAGTTCTCATTCATTCAACAAATCTATATTAATAATAGAGGAATATGCAAATTGCCCGGGACACCATCACAGTAACACTAACGACTGAACAGCAGGCTGTGTGGGGCGACAAGGCTGGCAGGGGGGTTAGTGAGGGACGACCAAACGACTGAACAGCAGGCTGTGTGGGGCGACGAGGCCGGCAGGCGGGGGCAGTAAGGGGTGACCAGGCCAGTGGGGAGGGCAGTTAGGGGCGATCAGGCCAGCAGGCAGAGGCAGTTAGGGGTGATCAGGCAGGCAGGCAGGGAGGGCAGTTAGGGGCGATCAGGCCAGCAGGCAGAGGCAGTTAGGGGTGATCAGGCAGGCAGGCAGGTGAGCAGTTAGGAGCCAGCGGTCCCGGATTGTGAGAGGGATGTCTGACTGCCAGTTTAGGCCTGATCCCAGGGACATCCCCTGGCAGTTGGACATCCCCCAAGGGGTCCCAGATTGGAAAGGGTGCAGGCTGGCTGAGGAGACCCCCCCCACACATGAATTTCGTGCACTCAGCCTCTAGTATTTAATGAGCACCTTCTTATCCCTAGCCCTGCTCTATATGTCAAAAGTCCCTGCCTTCTTGGAGCTTATATTCTAGTTTTAAAGAAGAGACAATAAACAAATAAGCAGGGTGATTTCAGGGAATGATCGAGATTAAAGGGTAGGATGTGACCATTGGGGACAGGGTAGGATGCTATTTCAGTTAATGGTCAGGGAAGGCCTCTGTCAGGAGGCGGCATGTGAGCAGAGTTCTGTGTTCTCTGAAGTAGGGGTGAGGGAGCTGCATATTCAGTGCAAAAGTTGGGACATTCCCAAGCAACCAGACAGTTGATCACCCTAGCACAGAATGCTGCTAGGAGCCTGGCTGCCTGCCTTCAGCCACTTACCCAGGAAACGGTTCTCTCATGTCTTGTCTCTGTTTCAAAAACACCCACTTTCTGAGAAGTTTGTACATTTAGAACTAAAGAATTGCTTTGTAATGATGAGAAGACTTCCAAGGAATCCACACCCACTCAGTTTAAAAACAATCATGGCTTTGGGACACCTGCAATCCTCCAGCTATTGGAGGCCAATATTTGGGTTTCCGTTTCAGTGGAATCCACTCACCAGAAAAAGCTCATTTCCTCCCTCCCTCTGGCTTACACTCCCAGCCTGGAACCTTCCCCCACAACATCCCTTGTTGGACTCCTGCACTCCCCCCAGCAGGATGTGAGTTCAGAGAGTTCTGCCCAATAAGAAACTACCTGTAATAAACTAGAGTGGTAGGTAAGTCTCTGACCAGTGGTATTCCCACTTCTCTTGGCCGTGTTCAAGCAGACCCTCCCTAAACAATTGGTGGCTGCCCCCTGGCCACAGGTGCTAATTCTTCTCCACTGTAATTGCTCTAAACTGCCTCACTAGTGGATTTCAAAACAGTTCACTGCTTAACCTTATTTTGGGTTTCACCTCCAAATTTCAAAGCCATTGTTAAAAGCTTGTCTTTTTCTCTTAACCCCTTTCCCACCATCCCCTCTCCCTCACCTTCTCCCCTATTCTTCTCACCTCCTCCTACTGATCTGAGTGTCCTGGGGCTCCAGAGCCAAACCTACAAGTTCTAGTCCCAATTCTCCTCTCACCAACTCTATGGGCAACCTTAGCACCTACCTCATTGGGATGTTAGGAGGATTAAAGAGTTAATATATGTTAAGCACATAGAAAAGTAGTTCACAGTAGGTCTTCATCTGGATTTAGTAAAGAAATGAAATGTTAGCTCTTACTATTGTCCCTGAGATCTGAGGGCCCTTTGTGTCTTGCTCCAAGAGTAAGCTGCTGCTTCCTATGGTTTTATTTGAAGAGAAGGTATCCTTTTGCCCAAATGCCTCCATCCCAAGCTTTAAAATCCTACAACTAGCATCTGTATTTAACAGAGCACATGAGGAGGAGGAGAAACCTTATAAAACACTTACCCCATTCTTTTCCCAAAAGTGTTTATCAGATTAGATAAAGGAAGAATACTAGGAACTAAAGCAGGACCAGGAGGAGAGAGTATGTGGTTGTTTAGAGGAGAAGGTGAGAAGGGGGCTCTGTATGGAGGGGAGGCATGGTGAGGACACCCGGTTCTGAGTGGGGAAGGAGGCTGAAGCACGGGGATGGAGAATGGAAAGGGCGTGCTGAGGAAAGATACAAAGACAAAAGTCATCTAAGTTGATGAAACCAAGTCCTTTTCTAAATCAACACACCTCTCTAGCTCTGCCCTAATCCACACTGGCCTGCTTACTACAGGCGTCCTGCTCAAGAGAAAAGAGCCTGGATTCTCAAGCCAGTACAAACTTGGAGCAAATTCCAGTTCTATCATTTACTAATCAACAAGATAATTGACCTCTCTAAACCATGGATTCCTCCTCCATAAAAACAAAAACAAACAAACCTCCAAAAAGTAGCTCTGAGAATTTAAAAAGGTAACGTGTGTGATATCCCAGTGTAGTGTCTAGCTCCCTAGTAGGTGCTCAAATCTTAACCATTACCCTACGCATGCCCAGAGCATGTTCAGCCAGCTTTCTCAACACACACTAAATCCCTAACCTCCTGCTCAGCCAGCTTTCTCAAAACCGTATTACCTGTATATATCCTTGGAGAAGTGATAGAATCATAAAGTCTCAAGGTTTAAAAGGGAACTTAAAGATTGCTAGTCCAACCTCTCATTAGAGTTTCAGTCCCTCCCAAGGGGATCAAACAGCCTCTATTTCATGAAAATGTTTATGTCATTTGACCTAAAAAATTCCACTTCAGGAAACCCTTGCTAAGGAGATAATAAATAAAGTGGTCAAATATTTATACACAAAGAGGGTCACTAAAGTCTTGCTTAGCCAAAAAAATGGAAACAACCTAAACTTCCAACAATTGGGGAACTGTTGAAAAATATAATGCATTCATAAAGATAACTATAAAAGGTTTAATGACATGGGGAAATGTGTTTGCTATAGTATTAAACAAGTAAGTAATACACCATAACATAGATTGTGGGCTCAATTATATTAAAATTGACTTTTAAAATACTTAGAAAGAAATGTACCTGAAATGCTAACATTATTGGTATATGAATGTTGTATTACCAGGTTTTCTTCTCTTTATGTTTTAGTGTGTTTTTATTAGAGCATGTATTCATTTTATAATCTAGGAAGATTATAAAACCCAAAAAAGAAAAGAAACTAGAACAAAAACAACCCTGAAATAAACAAAAGTGAAAAGTGCTGTACAAGTGGCTTAGTTCTGTTTGCAGTCAAGATCCTGAAACGTAGGACTGTGTCTAAAGGCAGAGTTTCCATGAGAATTAATTTCACTTTTGTTCCTACTGATTCTATGGAAACTGCGGTCCCCATGGTTTACCCAAGATGAGCAAACAAGAACAAGACTTCTCTGAGTTGGACAGTGTCTCCCACGCCCCACTCCTCCTTGGTGTTGTATGCCCAAGGAAAACACTCCCACCTCTCATGTCTATGGGCCACGGTAGTTAAGGAGATGCTTCATGTACATTCTCATCTTGAGCCTCACAGCAACGATAAGGATTATCTGAAGCTCAGTGGTGTCAACCACGCTGCCCAGGGCCTCAGGACTCAGATGGCCCCGGGGTCCAGGCCCCGCCTTTATCGACCGCAGGCAACAAAGGACCTAGTTGGTGAGCTGAGGAGGACTGGTCAGTTATTCAGTGAACAGTGGTATTACTGTAAGCTCAGCTGTGTCCATTTAAATTTACCAAAAGGTAAGTCCTGTGGAAGATTTCACACCTATTGCAGGCATATGCCACAGAAACGGTGCAGTTCGTTAGAGTCTGAGGCAATAAAGCGAGTAGGTAATACAAACTCTTCCCTTCTCTCTTTTCTTCCTCTTTAACTTGCCTTTCCCGTGAGCACAGGACACTGGAGATGGCACTAACATAGGCTGTGCGAGCACTAGAATTTATTGTCCAAGAGCTACCTACGCCTCTATATAAAAGTTGTGGTAAATCGTCCTCCAGTCAACAGATAAACACTTAAACATAAGTTTTGATTTCTTCATCTGTCAGATGGGTTGAATGGTGTCTGCCCTTCTCATTCCTTCCATGTCTCAGGTCTTTGGGATCAACTGATACGGGGGGA